>NW_027466065.1:192500-457500 GCF_046127955.1 Nelusetta ayraudi
GGAAAAAAAAAAAAAAAAAAAAAGGAGGGAAAAAAAAATGATGAATTTGTTTGAAGCGCACGCGGGAGTTGGCCGCCTGCTCCGCGTTTCGTTGATGCCTGTTTGATTGGAGGCGTTTTTTTGTTTTTTTTCTTGAGTCGGGAATTTACTTGGAAGAAACAAGATCTGATCAAGCGCCGCAGCTGGAATTCCTAAACAAATTTGCAGGGGGCCCCGCGCGCCATGAGCGAGAAATTGATGGAGGCGAAGGTGCCGTTAGCGCGTTAGCGGTGAGCGGTCATGTGTGCCCGGTGCCCGCGGAGGCGTTTCTTATTAGCCTTTAACAAAGTCCCGCTGATGAATTCTGAGCAGGCTGCGCACAGCTGGGTGGCTCCTCCTCAACGTAACGATAGAGACGAAAAGATTTTTTTTTTCGGAAAAATCTCAAAGTTGAACATGAATTCGACATGAACGTGCGGGATGTTGTACATGCATGAAAACAAAAGATCACGTCGCACCCTCGGGACAGATTATTTATGGCGCTCTAAATAAAATATCCGAGGTATTAAATATTTATGGAACGCTGATGGATTGTGTCACAAGGGGAGGAACGTGAGAAACGTGATACGTTCAAGCAAATGTGTGTTTATCGTGGTTTTAGTGATTGTTTCATTTCGGGTCACTAATTCACGATTGGCCACAACATATTGATTTATTACACGTCTTATAGTGAATTTTTTTTTTTTTTTTTTTTTTAATGAAATGCCTCAAAACATGTACTTCGCCCTCTGTTTGCATCTTCGTCGGACCTTCGAAAAGTTTGCACCCAGTCGTTTTTGGAGAAATACTGCTGTTTGTAAACAGACCACGGAGGGGGAAAAAAACTAGTTTTTAAAGTTGCCGGGCTCCCCGTATTTTTTTCTGCCAGTTGTTGACAGTAACATATAGAATATCTGCCGTCTTATCCTTTGAAATGGGACCGTTCCACTTCGCCGGCCGCAGGATTGTAAACAGGGGTTCAGCCGCTGCTCTGCGGCAACCGGGGGAACAAAGGTGGCCCCTGTGCTTCCAGCGTTAGCAGCAGCGAGGACAAGACGCTAAGTGGGGTTCTCTCGCTCTCTCTCGCTCTCTCGCGCTCTCCCTCGCGCTCTCTCTCGCTCTCTCTCTCTCGCGCTCTCCCTCTCTCTCTCTCCCTCCCTCTCTCGCTCGCCCTCTCTCTCTCTCTCGCTCTCTCTCTCTCTCCTCTCTCTCCCTCTCTCTCTCTCTCTCTCTCTCGCTCTCTCTCTCTCTCCTCTCTCTCCCTCTCTTTCTCTCTCTCTTTCTCTCTCTTTCTCTCCCTCCCTCTCTCTCTCTCTCGCTCTCTCTCCCCTCCCTCTCGCCACATTACGCCCGAGCCATCAGTGCAATTACCGCACGGGCCGGTCAAACCAGAGGGTGGGAATCCAGCGGCGGGAGAGTCTCAAACACAATGGGCCTTTTACGGTTTGCGCGTACATATACATTCCTCGCCGACCTCTGACCCACTTCCATTCATCGGGCCGACCCCGGTGATCCGTGTGTGTACCGAACTAAGTGGACACTCGCCGCCGCCTCCTCCTCCTCCTCCTCCTCCCCCCCCTCCTCCTGAGCGCGCCGCTCCGGGCGTTGTGATAATAATGTGTGCTCTCTAGCATCACATGACCCACTTCTCCCCCGTGAGGGTCATGCGAGGAGGCGTTTCTCCGCCGCCGCCGCTAATAATGCCCGTGAAGCGCCGCTCGGCCGGCGTTATTAAAATGAAATCGGTTACTATTAAAACTCCCCGCCATAACCAAAGGAATTATTATTGATCCCTCTGCCCTTCTCTTGTCTATTAAACGTTTGAAGGGTGGAGAAGTGGGAGAAAAACACCCTGCAGGATGTTTTTGCCGCACTTTTGAAGGCTTCCTGTCAAAACGCCTCTTTTAAGGCAAGCATGGAGCCTCTAGGGGGCGTTGTTTGTTTCTTGGAACTTCCTATGAAGCCTTCTGACTTTCCACTCGGCCGGTTTTGTCGCGAGAGGACGCTAACCTGTCACCCACTCTGTGTCTTTGCAGGTTTTGGCACGGCGAGTACAGGGTGGCAGTCAACATCAACGACTACCTGGACATCTACTGTCCTTACTACGAGGGCCCGCCGTCGCACGGGCGCATGGAGCGCTACATCCTGTTCATGGTCAACCACGAGGGCTACACCTCCTGCCAGCACAGGATGCGCGGCTTCAAGCGCTGGGAGTGCAACCGTCCCAGCGGTCCCGACGGACCCCTGCGCTTCTCAGAGAAGTTCCAGCTCTTCACGCCCTTCTCCCTGGGTTTCGAGTTCAGACCCGGACACGAGTACTACTACATCTGTGAGTAGCTTGTTTTTGTTTTGACAATGATAAATCAGTGATTAATCAATTATTTGGCCCAGAGGAGTCCGGTCCTCCCACTCAATTGGCTGAGCCATGAAAGTGCATTTGAAAGTAAAATTGTGGCCTGGTGATCAAACAAATATTTTTTTTTTGAAAGTTCAGGTTTTCATGGTGTTGTTGGGCCAATTAATCGCTACTCTTGTACTTTTGCTTTACGGTCATAATTTGACAAAAAAAGGAAGTAGCAGCAAAGAGGAAGTGGGAACTGAATGAATTGAATTACACATTCTTTACCTTGACAAAGTTGTTTCCATCAGCTGAGAGATCAAATCTCAAGCTTAAGTTCTCGTACACATACAAAAACACAAACCTGTTCCAGTTATTAATGCATTCGTAAGAAAACTTCACTCGACATCAGGCGACATTCTTCTTTCTTTTTCTCCAGTGAGTCAGTTTGTGTCTCTGCCGACCAGCTGCGTTTCTGGTCCCATCCACATTCTCTAAGTACCTCAAACTAGCCGAGAGCGGCCAACTGAGGGGCTCGTCTAACGCAGCCCACCTCTCCTGCCTCGCCTCCCCCCACCCCTTTATTTTCTAAAGTAGCGCTCCGCCTCCGCAGCCGTCTCAGACGCTGCGCTCGGCGAAGCGGTAATGTCACCGGGCGTACCTTGTAATCATATTTATTTGAACCGTATTGATGTCCTCCCCCACCCCCATCCAACCCCCCCCATCCAACCCCCCCCCCCCCCCCCCCCCCCCCCGCACCCCGCCCCCCTCGCTCTAACAAGTGATGTATTAGTATCACAGATGGGCTCCGGCCCCTCCTGAGACTCTCTCTCAGAACCGGGTTCAAAAGATATCATCCAAGCTCCCTCCCCCACCCCCACCCCCTCCCACCCTCCGCTTCCCCCAGCCAACCCGCCAGGCGTGGGACAAATAGTCACTTCAAATTGCTCTTAAACATTGTTTTTCGGCCAGATGGGCGGGTTTAGATTCGCCGCATCCCAGATCAGTGGGTAATCGCAGGAAAAGACACGTGAAATTGACTTTCAAACGCTCCGCGGTCGGCGGCGCTTGAACTTGCCGGTGAGGTGTGTGAAGGTTTGGGTGGGGGCGGCTCGGGCGGCGCGGTGTGACAACACGCTGGAGCAGCAGGGCCAGTTGGAAGTGACTTTTTCCGCTGAATGCACTCCGGAATCACCGTTAAGAGCGGCGGGTTCCACCCTTTATGACATCACAAAGGGCACACGGCGCCTCTTCCAGATTAGAGGCACGGCAAAGCCAGGCGTGGCTTCCGTCCTCTCTGAACACTTTTTCTGTATGTTTGTTTTATGGTCTGTGGTCCAACACTAGGGTTTAGCTTTAGCCGGAAGCTAACGCTGAGTTTTGTTGGATTATCATCATTCATTTAGAGCAGTGTTTTTCAACCACTGCGCCGCGACGCTACACTAGCGCACCGTGAGGTAATGTCCGGTGTGCCGTGAAAAAATGATACAATTTCACTTAATTGGTCTAAAAAAATATATCATAACATTCCATCGACAACTGACTTTGATTTAAAGGGAAAAGTGAGCAGGGTATCAGCTTTGTGTGCATCTAAACAGGCCCAGACACTGAGTAAGTTTAAATACATTTAGTGACTATATATTGTCATTATTAGGCTAATAAGTGTCACTTAATAATATTTTCAGTTGTTGGTGTGCGATTGAAAAAACACTGATTTAGAGGCACAGACACACATCTGACATTTAAATTGTCTCACTTGCTTTTATTTATGCATTTATTTGTTTGTTTATTCGTTGATTCATTCATTCATTGTTTTCCGATTCTCGGCCTGAACCACACAGAGCTGAACGGTAAACAGCGTGACCTGATAATCGTTCTTCACGGCGGATTTGCCGCCGCGTCTCCAAATGCTGCCGGGCACTGCGGCGAAAATGGGGGTGGGGGTGGGGGGGGGGTGAATATATTTCGGGACCTTCGACCCACTCCCTGGACTGTCGCGCTGGCTGACCTTTAAGCATCCCCCCCCCCGTGCCGGAGGGTCCGAGCCGATGAGCAGAATAAACTTTTTATCAGTGCGGCTTCGGGAAGAGAATTTGCCCACGCGGCGAATTCTCCTGTTTCCTTGACCCGAGAAGCCGTTTCGGCCTCCTCGTTCCTCACCGCCGCCTCCAAACGCCGACCTTTTTTCCGGCTGGCACCGTGACCCATAATGGGATGAGCGTCCAGCCTATTTCAGGTTGGCATGCGAGTGCAGCACATTTCCCTCCCGGTCCGCTCACTCGCCCTTGTGCGCCGATTCTCACCCCCCCCCCACCCCCCCACCGCCCCCCCGGCCGCCACTGACGTCGGCAGCAACCACAATAAATAAATGAAACCTATTTGTGGATTTCTATCGCTCTTCTGACGCGATCGCAACCGAGATGCAACCGAGATGCGAAAAGCGCATTTGGTTGTTGAGAGCGCTGCGTCAGGGACGGAGCCGCTACCATCGCCGGGCCTCCGGCGCATCGTGTTTGCATAGTGAGAGAAAGAAAAAAACACACACACACACACACACACACACACACACACACACACACACACACACACACACACACTCCGTCACCTCGAACGGCCGTTTGCGGCGCCACAACGACGCAGCGGGTCAGAGTCGGGGAGCTACGGGAGGGAGATAACAGCCCAGCGCAGTGTCTTGCTGCACTTTTCCCCCAGCGGGCCGAGCGCGTACAAAACACACACTCTTTTGTTTCCGGGGGCCGTGTAACGGACGGACCGGGCCTCTCCGCCGCTGTGTGGCTGCTGACTGTCGTATTGTGTTTCTGGCTTCCCTGAGGGAAGAGTGTACTCTGTGTGTGTGTGTGTGTTGCTTTTGTAGGGGAGAATGGGGGGGGGGGGGGGGGGCAGGAAGGGAGGGGCTGCTTTTGGGGTCAGTTGTCAAGTGATTGTGAGTCTGTGAAAGGCAACGTCCATCATCTTGACTGACAAGGCTGCGAGGTTTTTTTTTTTTTTTTGTCTCTGGCTGTTTCTGTCTCCCCGCTCTCTCACGTGCACAACGCACGCACACACACACACACACACACACACACACACACACACGCACAGGTCAGTACTGATGCGGAACAAGGCCGTCAACCAGCCGGCCCTCCCCATTGTGTGTGTGTGTGTGTTTTTTGATTTTGATGCCGATCTCTGACCCGCACCGGTGCGATGAGCGCGCGCGCTCTCCCCCGTTTGTGCGTGTTTGTCATGCAGCTGACATGTTGACAGGGAGGCTCCGCCCTTTTTTTTCCCTCCCAGCTGCCAACTGATGAGCTTGAGTGATTTTCAATGGGAGTTTTTTTTTGTTGATATTTTTTTATTTTCTTTCTAAGGGACGATGCATTGTGGACACGCTGGGAAACAATCACCAGCGGAGCCGCTCAGACTTTTTATTTTTTAATAGAAAATTTTCTGCAATCTTTGTTTTTTTTTGTAGGATGCTATAGCTAGCTGCAATAGTTAGCCGTCTTAGCTGCATCGCATCTCCTCATTATGTCACTCCAAGCCATAACTAGTGACTGACAGTGGTGCATTAAGGAGGTCATGTCTTCCGTGCCTACTCTCTGTGTCTCCCCCACTGACTCATCACGCTTCCCTCGCACAAGATGATTTTTTTATTTTTTTTTTTTCAGTTCTTGGCCTGAACTAAATTACTGCTGCTTTTTAGCAGCCTTAAAACATCCTGTCATTTTTGGAAATCTTCTTCTGTAATTCTTAGTCTTTAGTTATTGTGCTTTTTAACTTTTGAGCTCCGATATTTTGGCCGCGCCGGAGGACTGGAGACTGCGATGATTTCATCACGACTTTAGAAAACTTGTCTTGTCACTTTGCCAATCGCAAAGTCGATAAATGTGAGGCCAGCGATGAATTTTTACTCAAAGTTATTTTTGTTTTTTTTTTCTTAGGGAAAAAGCAATAAGGAAGCACGGTCAAATAAATTCATTTCACTGCGTTTGCTGTGCACAAAACGTCTAATTATGTCTGATGACACCATTATAAAGTGAAATAGTTTTCTGTGAAGGGCTCTGTTAGCCGTTATTGATTGATGCTCCGTGCCGGTAAACTCGCATTTGGAGCTCTCCTCCAAGAGTGCCGCCGCCGTTTGTCAGCGGAATGACCGCCGGCCATCGGGAAGTCTTGATTACGAGCAAAACTGGCTTCACGGGTGGGTGAGGCGATGGTGGGGCAGAGCAGGAGGAGGCAGAGGTCGGGCGACTTGACAAAACTCGCGGCCGGAATTTGGGGGGGCGGGGGGAGCGTGACGGGGAGGGAGCGGTGTTGAAGGTCAAAGTGAGAGCAGGAGGGGGGAGGAAGGCGGGAGAGGAGAGGGCAGCGGAAGGGTCAGCTTTATTTCCCGCGCGCCATGGATCCCGATGATGGCCCTCGCCGGGGTCGCCGTGGGCTCCGGCTGTTCGGATTTCCTCGGAGGAAAAGGCCAGCGGGGCTACGCGTGCAATCTGAAGGCTCCCCTGCGAGCAGGCCAATCTACATGCCTGCTCGCCGCCCCCTCACACAGGTCCCCGGCTCCGTTTCGCGTGATATCAAAGTGGGAATAAAAACTTGGATTGGACTCCCCTCTCCTCGCGCTGCACTTAAAAGTTTGATCCGCGGTGACATTTAAAACGTTTCTTCCGGATGCTTCTTGGCATTCAGCCCGGCTGGCGAGGAGGAGGCGGAGGATTAGCGAGTTAGCGCTGTCACCTCGTGCAAAGAGAGACCAGCTTCTTCATGTTTTTGAAATTTTTGAGTATTTGCCCGGATTTCCTTTACCGATCCCCAACGGTTTTCTTTCTTTCTTTTTTTTTTTATCATTTTCCAAAATACATTCAAGTCGGCAGGATTTATTTATTTATTTCTTTTTGGCAGGCACTATTTATTTCCCCCCTCCCAGCGAATCCCAGCGCGCAGGCCGTCCCGGCCGCTCTCCCGCTGCTTGTTTACATTGCCTGAAGGGGATCGACGTTGTTTACGGCTAATGCTAACGAGATCGGGAGCGCAGAGCGAGGGAGAAGTTAAAAGGGATGTAATGAAACTCTTCCGGGGGGATAGACGTCAGCGGGCGAAAAAGCCGGAGGACGCATTAATGACGACATCCGGGTGAAACTATTACCTGCCGCTCCCTTTCCCTCCCTCGACGGCCGCCTGGCTGCCGCGCTCCGTCACGCTAGGCCTTGATGTGCCGCCGCTGACGCGACGCTTTGGAGTCCCTCTTTCTTTTTTTTCTTTTTCTTTTTTTTCCCCTCTAAAGCCGTTGCGCCAACAAGGAAGCGTTGTCATATTTACATAAAACTCAGTCGGTAACCCAAAGAAAATATGCAATAAAGGCTGCCTGTGTTTAAACCTTGTTATGCGGCGCCTGCGGCTGCGTGTGATGGAGCGGCTCAAGTCGTCGAGCTGACTCAAGGCTCACCGCGTCTCTTTCTATGAGTGGGTTTTATATCGACATTCATTTTGGCGCATTGAGCGCTCGTGCGTCTCTCTCTTGTTGACGTGTCTCGTAAATAAGTGCGGCAAAAGTTTTTTATGTATTATTTGAGCTTTTTTGTTGCTGTTGTTTTATTTCCTCCTCTGCCACTTTCCCCTGAGACCATGAACTCATCACTCATAGAATAAATGTATATGTAATGTAAATGTATTCAAATTTTTTAGGACATACCAAAGTGATTTTCTTTTTTTTTTAAGAGTAGAGCAATTTGAATTTGGATTGAAATTAACATTTTTGTTCTTGTTTTTTTGGTTGTTTTTTTTTAACGGTGCCAAGTGATTTTCTGATTCAGGGACTGACTCGAAATAAAATTGATACTGAGCTTTCCCTGAGATACTGAGTCTCTGTTCAGAAGTGAAGTGGGATTAATGACAGAATTCTCTTACAACACTGAGAAAACCTCCATCCTTCACTTCAGTAGCTCGCTTCGCTTTTTGGGGAAAGTCAGCCCTTTGTGATGTCACCTCTCCACGGTGACAACACCCTTAGCCAGGTGTTGGCTCCGCCCACTGAGACTGTCTTGTTTTTGCCCTCCTTCTAGGTCCAACCAACGAAAGCATCGGTTTGAAGCAGGAAGCTATTTAAAAAAAAAAACAGCTTTTTCGCAGGGGGGCCTCAAACAACGGGCTAAAAATATTGTTGCCTAATGGGGAATAATTTGACAATTGATAAAGTTGCTCTGCCGAATCCCGGAATCAACACTAAAAGACCTGAAGATGAGAATAACATGAGATCTGTGATCTTCTTTGCCCCAGAGGTCCCGTTTTGTAGGCTAATAATGCCACGTTTTGATCTTCCAGCACAGCCACACATACACCTGATGCTCAGTGCTCCCTTTTACTTGTACCGGCTGCCTTCATTACTTTAGCGAGTTCAATCAACCGCGTCAACCTCACTTTTTTCATGTAATCTATGTTCTTATTGGCGTTTTTTTTTGTTTTTTTCAATCTGTGTTTTTGTTTTTTGTTTTTTCTCCTCAGCGTCTCCGCACCCAAACCACGTGGGACGAGCATGTCTAAAGCTGAAGGTGTATGTCAGACCTCCCGGTAAGTCACGCTCTAACTACACACTCACTCACTCACCCGCACACACACACACACACACACACAAAGCACAACACACACTGCACTCAGGTCCAGATTGGCTATCAAAGTAAAATTAGAGGGGAATAAGAGGTCTGATAGAATGGCCCGGCAACACTCTCCGCTCTGATTCACTGACCAGCCAGGCAACACTTTAACACCTTTTACACACACTGGAATTACACACATACACACACACAGAGAGAGAGAGAGAGAGAGAGAGAGAGAGAGAGAGAGAGAGAGAGAGAGAGAGAGAGCGGTTCTGAGTCATTCACACGGAGCGCGTGCAAAAACACACACAACCGTGCACGTGCGCGAGCACACAAGGCACAAAGTGGCATACGCGCTTCACATCAAATCACATCACATCACGCCGGGTGCTAGCGAGACCTTCTGTCCTTGCAGAAAGAGAGAGCGAAGTGAGCCGAGCCGCCGGGGCTGAGAGTGCTCGCTAAAAACGTTAGCCGGCCGCCGTCACTTCAGCAGCTCCGCTCGCCGGCAGGAAACAAGAGAGAAATCTAATAATAAGCCCATCACACACTAACCCTAATCTAATAATAGACACTTCATATTTCTTCATAAAAATTCTCCTAATGCGGCAGGCTGGCAGGAAGGCAGAGAAGAAAAAAAAATAGAGGCGCGTAATGCAGATTCTTTGTTTCCTAACAGCATTTAGCACGGCTCATGCGTCGGCACGTATAGCGCTCGCATTAGCGCATTAGCCCGTCACCGCGGCCTATTGTGTTGCCGCTTTTAAAAATAGCTGAGCGCGAGAGCGGCCGCTGTAGGCCCGAGATGGGATTGCGGCCGTCCGTTTGCGCCGCGGTTTGCGTCGTCGCCCAAGCAAAGCAAAGCAAAGCCCGACCTGGTGAGGAGGTTTGGGTTTTTTTTTTTTAGTTTCCCAAACCCGAGCCAGACTTTAGATTCAAGCCTCAGCGGCAGCTCCCCCGGTGCAAGACCTCGGCTTTTTGAAGACGATGAGAGTCGGCCTTTCGCTGCTTTCCAGGCTCAGATCATTCCCACGTCTGGCTGAAGGGGAAGGGGAATTCTCTCCTGCTCCATAATTACTGAAACAACATACATCCTTTCATACTGTCACCGTCGCTGCTCTTTTTTCCCTCCTCCCCTTCTCGCTTCCTTCCCCCCCCCCCCCGCGCTGTTAAAGTAATCTGTCTGACATTGCAACTCTTCCATCTCGCCTGTGAAACGCTGTCAGCAGAGCGAGCTGCGAGCGCTTGCTCTTGTGCGCACGTGTTAATGCGTGTGTTAATGTGCGTGTGTGTGCGTCAGCTGCTCCAGATTCTGAGTCCCTGTGATTAAACTGTAATTAGGTTGGTTTAAACCCCCTGCAGAGCTCTGTTGCTGTCGTCTTCCTCCATCCTTCCCTTCCCGTCCTTCCTTCCTTCCTTCCTTCCTTCCTTCCTTCTTTCCTTCCTCCGCTCTTCCCTTTCTGGCTCCCTTCTTCCCACTAGGAGGGTGATTGGTTGTGTCGCTGCTTGTCATCCACGCTCCTCTCTTCTCTTCACTTGTCTGCACTTTTCTGTCTGCGCTCCTTTATTCGCGGCGACACGTTTTCCGGGATACGACCTCGGCAACAAATCCACTGTACGGTTATTTTTTGAGGTATTTTTTGGAAAGGGACACAAAACCGTGTTTGTCAAACAGCAGTTGGACGTCACGACATGACAACATCTTGTTTTTGTGGGGAGCCGTCACCCTCCTCCAAGGCGCATCAACATGCCAGATTTAAAACTCGCTGGCGCTTCTGAAATTGTTAAAACACCCGGAAAAACAAGCGGAGCGCCGAAGAGAAAGTGTCCGGAATCGCGGCGTGTCCATCCCCGGCGTTCCCGACACTCATCTTGTCTGTCTCCATCCGTCCGTCCCTCTGCATTCAGATGTTTTGTCGTTCCTCCTCTCTCTCTGTCTTTCAGATGGCTCGGGATACGACTCTCCGGAGCCCTTCCTGACTGACGGAGATCCGGGCCGGAGGCCGGGGTCCGTGGCCCCGTTAGCCGCCCTGACCGCCCTGATCCTGGGACACTTCTCCTGGCCGTGATCCCCTCTCCTCCACCCTCTCCTCTCCTCTCCTCCTCCTCTTTCTTCCTCCTCCTCCTCCTTCTCCTCCTCCTCCTCTCGGAAACTCCCACCCACGGTCGCTGGGCTGGGCTGTCCGTCTCCCCCTTTATCCATCACCCCGCCTGCCCTCCACCCACCCCTCAGGGAATCTCTCTGTCTCCGCCCTCCTCCCCTCCCACCCTCCACCTCTAGACGACCACCAACCAACCACACCCCGCCCTAGCGCCAGCCCAGCCGTGGACACCGCTGCTCGGTTCCTGGTGGAGAGAGTCGGAGGCTCTGCGGCTTCGTTGGGAAGCTGTGGCTTCACCTCCTGACCCTCGAACCTTTGGTGGAGCTGCACCTTTTAGACAAAAAAAAAAAAAAAACACATGGAGGAAACCTTCCTGCACTCATTTCAAGGGGTCTTCTGTCTGTTGTCTTGGTTTTTTTGATATGACTATTGACTCTCGGCCAGCGATGGGGTTTCGGTGCAGCCGCGGCTATGATTAAACTTGTCTTTTCCAGGGCAATTCTTATCATCCAATCACATGCCGGAAGCATTAAGCGATAGGCCTGGATGCACAGAAATTGGATTTCTTTTTTTTCCCTTTTCTTTATTTCTTTTACATTCTTTCCCTCTCACATGGCCGTCCCATCGTCGAACCATGGATTAGAAGTGGCCGAGCTTGCATTGTAATTGAATTTTCCATATTTTATGCGGCCCAATCCCGGCCACGGCGGGGGTGGGGGGGGGGAGGAGGGAGAGAGCAAATATGCGGAGACACAGAGGAGAAAAGTGCAGCTGCCTGTGCAGGAATAAGGAAAACAATGCGGGTGCAGATTTAAATGAATACGGCCGCGTGGGAAATGTAATACTATACAGTGTGTGTTGATATTTTCAGGGCCGGTCTGGATTCCCAGCAGTGTGATATAGAAATCATACGGTTTGTTTTTTGTCTGTTTGTTTTTTTCTTTTGATTGATTATTTTAAACTTGGATTTCACATAATAATGACAAATATAATCATAGCCTGTGTCCAGTGGGAGGCGGGGAGGGTTTTGTCGAGGTTGTATATTTTTCAGGCGGGTTGTGTTTTTTTTTTTATGTGTGTGTGTGTGTGTGTGTGTGTGTGTGTGTGTGTTACTTTTTTTTGTCTTATTAATGTTTCTAAACAAAAGCATTTATCACAGCCTGGCCAGCACGGGCGTCTTCTGCACTGTCTAATGTCGCCTGGCTCAGGTCAACTTGACTTTCTTATGTATGAATGTACCACTGGTCACGCCCCCAACCTCCCCCTGCCCCTCCCCCGTCAAGTCCTTCTGTATTACTACGGCTGTGGTCACTTACAGTATCTTTTCTGTCGGACTGGAATGATGAAGGGAAAATGTGGGGTGGCGGTTGATGGCAGGAGGCGGCGAGGACAAGCGGTTTTAGCAGGGGGGGGGGGGGGGAAAAAAAAGGGAGACGACACTCAAGTTTGCATGACCACTGTGAAACCTTCGGATCAACCTTGATGATATATTTTTTCATGGAGGGGGGGGGGGGAATGAGCGAAAAACACCAAGCCAGGCGCTCTCTTGCTCTCCTCGAGACTTTATTATTATTTTATTTTTTTCTCCCCAGACATCAAAAGGAGAGGGAAGAGAGAGAAAAAAAATCAACTTCTCTCTCCTCAGACGGTTTCTCCTGTCTGGCTTTGGGCCACTGATGGATTAGCCAGGGCCGTGAGATAAATGGACCCACAGGGTGAAACTGACTGGAAATCAGCCCTTCAGAACCCGAGACTGGATGGTAATGGACAGGAGCGCGGACTGGAGCTGGACCCGGGTCTGGACCAGGCGGGGGGGTGGGAGGGAGCAGGGTTGAACCAATGAGGATGGAAGGCTCATAGAGCGAGTGATGGCGAAGTGTGTGTGTGTGTGTGTGTGTTTCATGGGTAGCATCGCAAACACATACGCATATACACACACACTCTCTCTCTCACACACACACACACACACACACACAGCCTTTGATAACAGGACTGTTCCTCTGAGCATTCATGGACACGACTTTGAAGGGAACGGCAGCGGAGAAGAAGGGATGGAGAGGAAGAGGAGAAGAAAAGTGTGTGCGCGCGCGCTCGTCGTGGGACCGAGGCGTCTTTTAATGTCGGGAAGTGAGAATAATGAGTAAGCACTGTGAACACACACACACGCCTACGCACACATGTACAGATACACAAACACACAGATACATAAAAATTCAGACGTATGTAGAAAAAAAGCTAATGCAGAATCTCGACATAAACACAGACATGGCATACACACACACACACACACACACAAACACAAACAAAAAAGGGAAGCACTTCCTTCCCCTGTTTCATCTTATTTTTGTAGCATTTACAATCACTGTTAATTACTCCTGTGTGGGATGCAGTGATGGGGTTTTAGCCTGTGGAAGATTAAAAAAACAACAACCGTGTTTTCTCTTCTTCGATTCCACTGATGCTGTCCTTTCTATCCTTCTTCTTCTACTTCTTCTACTCCTTCTTCTTCTTCTTCTCCTCCTCCTCCCCTGGCTTGTGATTCATGGTTGGTAGCGGTAGGATGCCTCCGGGCCTGAGCGTCATTGTATGAGTTTGTCTCCTTTTTCTGTTTGTGCTGTTCCTCTTCTTCCTCTTCTTCTTCTTCTTCTTCTTCTTCTTCCTCTCCTGCAGTTTATTTTTTTGTCTTTTCTTTTTTTGCGTGGAAGCTGACTTCAGCCATTTTAAGTCAGTCAGTAAAAAGTTTAAAGGAAAAAAAACACAGAAATCAGAGCAAAGGAGAGAAACACACAAATAAAGATTGTCTTTTTGTCTACTGGGAGAAAAAAAAAACCAAGATGAGTGGAGTGGACTTTCTTCTGTGGGGAATGAAATTGAGTTTTTCATTTGATGTTGGGGACTTTTTTTTTCCACCTTTCCTCTTTTCTTTTCTTCAAAGGGCAGATAATTGTATCCGTCTATTAAAGGGCACCCGGGTTCTTTATTTCGGCCGCTCCGTCTTCCTCTGACGTCAAAAGGTCTCGGGACGGCCGAGCGTTGAGCGCTGCCAGTCAAAGCATGAAATTATTCGGATGAAATCGCCACCTCCCATCTTCACCTGCTTCTCCCTCGGCAGTGTGACAGCTAATCTGAGCCGCTGACAAGGCGGCAGCCGAGTGGCTCGGCGGAGTCTCCCCTCTCTTGTTTTCATCGGCTTTCGGGCAGGTTGGAGAGTGAGGGTGAGGAAACGCGTAGGACTTTGAATGTTTTGTACTCCAACACAATCCAAATGTACCACACAATGCCACAGTTTGGGGGAGATGAGGAGTTGTGTTTTTGTGTCTGGCACATTCATTTTGTAACCTTAGTTGCTAATTACTCAGTGCACTTACAAAAAAATATTTTCTACCTTTTCAAGACTAAGGCACTCAGTCATTCCTTTTTTATATACTTATTTTTTTGGCTTTGTTTTTGTGACTTACTTTTGTCGTTTTGGGGGTTTGTATTTTCCAGATTTCTTTTTTTTATATATATAATTTTGTCTAATGTCTATTATTCCATGAATTTTAATTTTATTATTTAAATGTAATGATATTTCATCATTATTGCATAACTAGGAATTATTTTGCTTACATTCCATTTTATCATTAGCCGTGTCTTTAGTGTGTTCTCACAAATGTGTATGTGATGACATTGCATCAACCTGTGCCATAACCAGACCTTTTACTTTGCAATTGGCACGTACGGTGCAAACACACGGCCCCTAAAAATGTCCAGTATTTGAATTAAATGCATTTTAAGTGTTAAATTAATTACCCCTGAGTGCTACATGGAACATCTGTGTGCTGCGCCTTATGGCAGGTTCTGCTGGAGGGACACGCGCATTTGCATCTGTAATCGATTCAGCGTCATGAGGTGAGTTGTTAACATGCATTGGGAAGAAATTCTAGGGAGGATTGAAAATGTAAAGACTTTTTTTTTTTTTTTTTTTTTTTTGTCCGTCGGAGAAAAAAATGTAATTAAGGAGGTGTGAAAACAACAGCGAGACTGAGTCCGACTTAAAATGACAGCCACATTTCACCGTACTCCTGAAATCCCCAGGAGAGATGTCACCTCACCTCCTGTTTAACCAGTCTGGAGAATTAGCAGACAAACAGCCAATCCTAAACTCCCAATATTAGCATCACGACTGTGTATTTTATTCTCGGTGCAACATTTTTTATTTTTTTTTGTTCCTTTATCTCTATTGAGGTAGGTTTCCTAACATCCTTCATGAAGTTGGCCAGTATCTCATTTAAAATCACCTATCGACCCGCGTCGTGATTTACCAGTTTAACGTCCCCGAATATCTGGCATCCCATCATGCCTCTCTACAAAGGGTTGAATGATGAACACCTCCAGCGCATCACCGTGGCCTGCTTTGTGAGGCCCATTGCCCTGAAAAGTCACGGGTTCGATCCTCCTCGGCAGCTTCGCGGCTCCTCCAAAGGCCGACGCCCTTGAACAAGACGTGGAAATGTTACACGCTGAAGACGCCTCAGAGCTAAAAAAAGTCTCCGGTGGTGGTGGAAGCGAATATGAAATTCCTTCTGCACTCTCTTTGTGCTCAAAAGGTTTTTCAGGACATGAACAGACAGTGGACACTGTTCTCCCTCTGCGGTTTACAAGGGCCGCGGCGCTGCCTTGAAACAATCGGCGCAGGGGTTTAAACAGCGTCACCTAAAACCGCCGACTTGTCTCTATTCTGGTTGAGGGAGATGTTGAAACAATATCAGAAATGTTGTTTTGAAGCAGTGGGAGTAGGGGGGGGGGGGGCATGAATAATAGATGGCTCACCGTGTTTGTCCCTCCAGTGCTAAGCAGTCTAATGGCTATCGATGTCTCCAGTTTCCATCAAATTTTGCTTCACATGAGAGCCCCTCTCCGAGTGCGGAGGGAGGGAGGGGAGGGGAGGGGACAGGGAGGGCGGCGAGGGAGAAGCATCTCCGAACGTTGAGGCCGCCCGCGCGGTGTGCTTGCTCAGCCGATTCCCTCGTCCCGATGACTATCAGGTGGCGGCGGAACTAGTTGCCAAGTCGCTGGGGAAAGGCGGGGAGGCGGAGGTGGGAGAAGAACGAGGAGGGAAAATTTCTGCCTCGTAAAGCGTTTCCTTCCCTCGTGATTTCCTTCCCGACGTCTTTGTGAGGCAAAAAGACAAATGCGCAAACGCAACTGGAGCGCAGCCAGGAATGTGCATGTGCTGCTCCTTGAAATCACGAGAGACGTGATCTGGGCTGTGTCACTGACACACACACACACACACACACACACACACACACACAGCTACATGGCTGTATACTCGCGTCCCCGTCCCCCCCACCCCCCAGACTTAATGAATAACTTTCAGCTAATTTCATTGGCTGGCTTTGCGTGTGGAGCGGCCAGCATTGCCAAGAACACACTTGGCCTGTGCGATGTTGGTTTTGGCAGCGACCAATAAGGACAGCCAGGAAGTACAGATGGCGACCCCTTGTCATTCTTTTCCTCTTTCTGTTTTTCCCCTTCATTTCCAACCCCCCCTTGGCTGATTTATGGCTCCCACTGACACATTATTAGGCTACAGGCTAATTCGCTTGCCTCTTTTCTCCTGTACTTTTGTCTCCTCTTATTCAGCTAACTGCCATGATTTAGGAATTATGGAATTAGGGCAGCGCTCCCATCCCTATTAATGAGCAACGGCATGATGAAAGCGCTTGATCCTGAACGTGCCATCTGTAGTCACTATTACACTTTGATGTAATCATTCCCGCTTTCCCATACCACTTATTTTTTCTTTCACCGCCTTTTCCTGGCCCATTCTTTCCCTCTTTAATTCCCTCTGTCTTTCCCCCTCTCTCTGTCCTTCTCTCTCTCGCACACACACACACGTCATAGCTCGGTTGTAATTACGGAGGAAATACTAATTTTTCCTCTTCAAGCACTGCTGAGTCTGGCGTGAAATGGCGAAAATTGCACAGCAGGGAAAGTTAACTATAGACTTGCGCACTCATACATACAGTATATAGGGCGCGCACGCACGTGGGCTCACGGGCTCCAGATGAGCCGTGTGTTATTGCTAAATAATGCATACTATGTAGATTCAATAAAAGATGCATGGGCGAAGGCAGCGGGGCACCATTTCCCGCAATAGCGGGCAATTTGTTGAGGGGCAGCTCTTGAGCTTCGCCTGTGCAAGACCTGCAGCTCTCATCAGCGTCTACCCATTGTGTCAGTGTCCCAAATAGAGGGGGGGAAATCTTAGCCTACAGCTGAAATTAATAAGTTAAAGAAGGGGGGGAGATGGTTAAGATGCTGTCAGCTGATATGTAGACTGACACTCTGCCTAGAGTCACTGCTGCCACCTTGAGCGGGGTTTTTATGTTTCGAACCGTGAAACTTCTTGAATTACGCAGCAGATTCGGTGCCAGAGGGCTCAGATTTCAGAGCACCCTGTCAAGAAAAAAAAAAAGAAATGCTGTTAATAAAAAAAAATAACTCCTCAGCTCTGTCCTCGTGTAAAGTATGGGGGAGGAGGGGGAGCAGAGGTGACGTGGGAGGCCCGGGTTGAGGGTAAATGCTGCACTCGTGCGGGGAGAGTGAGCAGCGCCTCCGTTTTTTTCCGTCTCAACCTACGGAGTCATATGACAGGACATGCGTTCCGTCATGTGTTGCGTTCACGTGTTCCCCAGGAACCGAAGTCTGACGGAAAACACGATGTCGAACATCCATAGAATAAACATGCAGTTTAAAGCGATAAGGTAAAATATTCGTGTCTAAAAGGAGCACATTAAAGAAGGGTGGTTCGTAAAAACACACGTGATCTTTAATGTGGTGGTGTGGTAGTGATCTCCATTCAGTTTTGCGGCGTATTTCGGTTGATGAGATGGTAGTAATAATAATAATAATAATAATAATAATAATAATAATAATAAAGTTCATACCGCTCTGACCGTATCTCACTTTTTACAAAAAGATTCACAAAGCCGTACTTACGTTGCCTATCTTAACTCCTTCCTGCTATCTCTACAGAGTCAAAATTCTGAAGTTGGTTCCTGCATTACAAATGACTGTTCTTTATTTATATTCATTCATTCGCGTGGAAGCTTTCGTAAAGGTTTCAACTGTCCCGGGAAATATTTGAGTTGGACGGAATGGAACAAAAACGCCCAGAACTTCGGGATGGCCATTTTCCCCACGACTCCTGAAAGCACCACCCAGCACAGTTTGGACGGCCAGGCGGTGGAGGCACTGACGGAATCCAGAAGTTTACCTGAGCCAAGTTCACATACCGTGAAGGCGGAGGAGTAGGAGTAGGAGGAGGAGTACCGGCGTCGTTACTTCTAGACAAGGTGGGTTGACAGTAAGTAGAGTCGGCTGGAAAGATAAACATCTCTCTTTTTTTTTCTTCGCTCGTCTCCAGTTTGACTGGCGGCGTTCGGCGCTTGACAGGAAAGCGGAAGTGACTAGCTTAGCAACTAGCAGCGCAATAGCTTGACTGAACGTGCCGTCCCAGGAGGGGGACTTTCTGCAAGTTCTAATACAATGTAAGAAAAACTCGACTGTACTGTAAGGAAACAAGTTTTGGTTTCGTTTACCAAACTTTTTTCTTTCACTTCCACATCCTGTATCCCGGACCTAACTGCCGTAAAACTTGAGTGTCGTCGTGGGGGGGGGCTATTTGTTCAAGCGCACTTGCTTCTTGCCCCTCAGTCAGCGCTAACGTCACTTGTTTGTCAAGTGACTGTCGTTAAACAGTTGCTTGGCGCTATCGTCAGCGCAGCAGTTGGGTTGTTGTTGTTGTTGTTGTTGTCGTCATTTGCACCGTTGAAACGTTACAGCGAAACTATTTTATTTTATGTTGCCTACAGTGGCGAGTGGCGACAAACCGCCGTTGTACAGAATGTCGAAAGCGCTTCTCTGAAATGAAAGGTCGCGCCACAAAGTTCGCTGTCTTCTGTGTAGAGTCTATCGAAAAACACCATAGAGATCAACAGGTGTAGTGAATGAAATGTGAAGGTCAGGCGCTGTGCGCTCAAAAAGTAGTCGGTTCGGGCTAAAAGTGTGGAAAACGTGCGCGTCTGAAGGTGAAAGGACATCAATGAGGGGGAGGGGGGACGTGAAGGTAGCATAATAATGAGGCCGTCGGCCCTAACTGAATGAACAACACGTCAGATCTGGAGGAACAGGTTTGGGTAGAGGAACGAGAAATGTGCCTTTCCTGAAGGAATTGAGTCACACTGTCGCGTTTTAGTGGAGGGAAGAAGGTAAAACATGAGCAGGTACGTGCGTATGTTGTTTTTTTTCTGCCCCCTTCCTTGTTCGGTTTTCTCTGCTTTTAGGTTCTTCTCTGATTTGGGCAGGTGCAGTGTTGTTATTAAGGTCTGGAGAAAGAGTTCACTCTGTTGTTATGTAACTATTGACTGGAGAAGCTCAGCGAACTGGGAAGTGTCGCTCTTGTGAATCAAGTGTATTCTCCTCGTCATTTAGTCACAGGCATAAATCCATACGCGAGCAATGCAGATGCCACTGTCAGCGACTGTCACTGCTATTGATTTCCTTGTCTCGCTGACATGTTTTATGTGCGACTGTTGTGGTGAGTGTGAATTATTTCTGCTGCAGCCCTCGCAAGTAGTAAATTCACATCCATATAGTCTGGCCATTTCCCCCCACTAAATCATTCGAAGGAAAGGCAGTCAAACTCCGGCACTCCTGGTCCAAATAGACTTAATATTAAGTCCTCCCACATGTCTGCCAAGTTGACTTATTCCCTCGGGATGTTGGGTTTTCTCCACCAGGAAGGAGTTCAGCAGTTTTGTTTTAATTCTAGAAAAACAAGAATGTGCCACTTGAACTTTAAAGGGACGGAGGTTGATGGGGGATGTTAGAGGGTATTAAGCAGAGCTTCCTGAAGGGTGGCGTTTTGTTCACGGTCAACAAGTCCTGTCCTTGATAGCTCAGTCTCTCTACAACACGGAAAAACAAACTTAAGCCTCCGCTTATAGCGATATTGATCTTAAAGGCTGCCGTCCTCCCGCTCCTCTCCCCTCCCAGCGCTCGCTGTGAATGTGGACCGCACAAACTTCACTCCATGTGAAAATCTGATTTCTTTACGGAATGCATTTCTAGCGTACAAACTGTGGCGCTGCGATCCTGATGGCGCCTCAAAACGGATTATGCGGAAAGAAAGGAGAGGGTGCATCCAGCATACGGTCCTGTAAGTGTGTGGACAAGATTGCCTCTTAAAAGCCTATTGCGCTTACTTTGTCTCCTCCTTGGACCCGCTCGTTAAGTCTTGGCACTGTCGCTTTGCTGTGTTGGCGCTTCAGAAGTGAAGAATCTAACAGCACCAAAAAAAAAAAAAAAATGTTCCTTCTTCAACCAAACCACAATCATGCGCTGCTGCAGACTCAGCAGCACCACTTTGTCTCGTATTCACCCTGATGCCACAACTGTGTAAGACTATGAAGAGTAGTTGTTAATTTTCAGTGAGCTCTGCTGTGTTGTTTAGTCACGTGGAATTAACTTTGTTAACATTGTGTTTCTTCTGTTTTGTTTTTTTTGTTTTTTTTTTAAACAAAAACAGTCAAAACATATTTCACAGATAGCATCTCTCGCAGAGGATTTGCTAAAACCTTGAATGTGCTTCCAGGCAAACCGGCTGTGAAAAATAATCTCTATGAGCCATTTATGAAAATATTAATTGGATGGACGCACACACTTGCTGGTGTGAGTCTCCAGCCCATGATGATGCTTGAATTCTAATTGCGTTAGTATAACTTTGGTTGGCAAACCCTCTAAAAGTCAACGTTTAACCTTGCAAGTTCTCTCGGCAACAATCATCCCAAAACTTTTGTTTGAAAAAGTCATCTGGCCTTTAAAAATAAATAAATAATTCAATTAAATGTGCTGCTAATAGAGGTCTGATCCCTGTTGTGGTAAAAATAAATAATAATAAAAAATAATCCTTGCATAACAGCTCTTTTTCGAGGCGGTTGCAGTTCATTTTACTCTCATAAAACAGTAAAGTCACATGAGAGTTGCACAACGGTGTTGTTGCACTGCACAGGCAGCAGAGCACAAATGGAAATGTCAACACTTTTTTTCTTTATTGTCAGTCAGCTTTCAACATTCATTTTCACGGCGTCTTCGTTCACATCGTAACTCTCTCTCTCTCTCTCTCCTGCCATTGCATTTGTTAAACGGATCATTTTTACGATTGTGAACTTCAGCCATGCTTTCCATTTCTTCCCTTCCAGCCCCCACGGCCCCCCCCCCCACCCTGAGCTGGACGTCTGTGTCCGTAATTTGTTTGCTTTTTTCCAGCATCAGCATGCACCCTGCCGGACACACAGCCAAGTCTTGCACAAACAGGGAAGAGCTCTTGGCAGCGTTGCAGATGGTTTCCTTCATCACCGAAATATATTTTGACCTCCAAGTCTGTTGTGTTTGTGCTGACACTGCTGGAATTCTGTTGTTTGTTTGTTTGTTTGTTTGTTTGTTTAACTTGGAGGCGGAGATGAAGCTAATTTGTTCATATTTTGCACCTCCCTCTTCTTTTCTCTCCATTTCTAAATGGCTCGGACGAATGTTGAAGCTCGGGCCGTGCGTCGCCCATTGCACACCTCAGATGGAGCTTCTTTGTTGCAGCTCGGTTAATTAGGGAGCGTTGAAAGGGGGATGTTTTTCAGAGGAGATAAGAAATGCGACGGAGAATCCGATCAGTTTTAGCGGCGCTACCCCAGTTTAACGTGCGCGCTGCCGAGGTGGAGGCACATCGCCGCCGCCTCCTCCCTTTCATCGGCAGCTTTTATTTGGTTGCCGCGTGCACTTCATCTCGGGGAATGTGGCGCTTCACTCCCACTTTTCTCAGCGTGGAGTTGCAGAACAAAGCGCTGGGACTTGGTGCGCGCACTTCAAAGGCGAACCCGTCCGTGTGCTACCTTTGCTTCTCAGAACAGGCAGGAGTGACGCACTGCTATCTTTCCAATTTCCGTTTCTTCTTTAAAAAAAAATATATATATACATATATAAAAGTTGAATTGTTTGTCGTCTCGGGGACCAAGTGAAGTTCAACTCGATGGTTGCGCACGACATTTCTTTTCAAGAGGTGTCGTTCCTCTTAAACGACTTCCTCCATCCGGGAGCTTCGTTAGTCATTCTGTGACCGCGGTCCGATGGCAATCTATGGGGAAACACCAGCGAGATCCTGAGCGTCGGATCCGTTTTGATACTGCAGATATTTCTGATGCTCCCTCACCTCTGGACTCTCTCACCTCAGGCCGCAGAATATCGAGCTCGGGGCTGCGGGGGGAGCCTCCAAACAGGACAGCAGCAACATGGCAGAGATGACTGTGGAAGAGATGACCATGAGGGCCAACCAAGTGACAGATGAGGTACACCAGTCACACACACACTCACACACACTCACACACTCTTTTCCACAGGTAAGCTCACGATTTAGCGTATCTCCACACCCGTTTTCTTATTTTCCTGGACAGAACTTCAAATATTTCCTTCAAGACGCGCCATCGCAAATCATTTGGACGCCACAGACCTCCAGCGGCACCTCGCCCGCACTTGCCCGGTTAAAAGTTCCCGCCAGCCGTGTTCACCGAATCCCATTTTGTCGCTGAGATCAGCGGCTTTGGTTTGTGCAGGGCGTAGCGGGCAGCTTTCCACGCATGTCTTTGAAATCTGCAGGGAGCAACTGTTTGATATTGAAAGTGAGGACTCCAGGGCGGAGCGCCCCTTGAATTTATGACCACAAACGACCGAGATGCGAATGCGAGCCGTCCACAGATAAGCAGTCGGGGCAGGACGAGGCACGCGAGAAATGTCAAACTGCAGTCGCGGAGACAAAACTGGGCCAGAGGAGGCAAGAATGCAGAAACCTCCATTAAACGGATCCATTATTTAAATATGTTTTTAATGTCCTCTCAGTTATCACAATGACAACGATATCATCGCAGCAGTCTAAATTTAACGACAAAACTGCTGGAAATCACAATGTTTAACTCCATTGCAAAAGCATCTCTGAGGGGGGGGGCATATTTCTGCTTCCAATCCCGCGGCTGCTTTGGGAGCGGCCGGCGGGTTGATAAGTATATCCATTAACACTCAGAGTTGATTACTAAGCTCGGCCCTAATAGGAAGCATGCGAGGCGTTACGCCTAATTTAGCCTGATGGCTCTGACAGTGTGAATGTTGTCAGCGATATCTGAGCGTTTTATCATCTGGGAGATAATTGTTTCACCGCCACGCCGGGCCGTCGTGTGATTTAGCCACCTGATTCAGATGAAGACTCGTCAGCCCACTGTGGCCGACTCCTTTTGTCTGATTTCAACTCCACTCGCTGCGGTGTGTGTGTGTGTGTGTGTGTGTGTGTGTGTGTGTGTGTGTGTGTGTGTGTGTGTGTGTGTGTGTGTGTGTGTGTGTGTGTGTGTGTGTGTGTGTGTGTGTGTGTGTGTGTGTGTGTGTGTGTGTGTGATTCCTGACTTCTAACTCACCCTGCAATTTTCTCTCCTTCCTCTTCTTCTCTTTTCTTCCCTGTACTGCTGCTGCCTGACAGCTAGTAGAGGAAATGAGGCATTGCCTCTTAATGCTGCCTGCCTGTCCTAACTGGCCAGGTAAGAGCTGTGTCTGCTGGCGTCTTGCTGTTGCCGTTCTAGAGGCTCGTAGCTCTCCTCCATAATTACAGTCAAGTGATTTATACACTCAAGTCGATACATTTTGCTCCCTGATCACGTCAGAATCTTTTATTTTGTTTTGTTCCAAATCTTGCTTTCTGGTGTTCCGAGTCCCGCTTTCACGTGTGTATTTATCTAAATTCAGTATTGCACTGAAAAGGAAATTGGATTAAATCCCAACACTTTAATTGAAGATATTTTTGTGTTGATTATTTTAAATCAAGGTGAATGAGACGCAGGTTAGATTGCCTTGCACATTCTGTGCATTTTCTGACATTTGGTTAAACGTCATCGAGACTCTGAAACAACACCTCAAATCAAACTGTTTGTGTCTCTACCCACTGCCCCAGATTTCTCAGATGTAATTGGATAAGGCTTCAATTTCAAAGGGCCATTGTGTCAGAATTCACAAACCCACAAATGGACCCGAGGCCCGCCTGCTGAATATCACAGTGGCCGTGAGGCTCGCAGGAAATCTAAAAAGCACCTAATAGAACGCTGGCGCGGCCGTTTGTTCCGCTGCTAATGTCGAGCCCACAGAGTGAGCGGCCGACGCAGTAATCCAGCTTTATAGAGAGAGAGAGAGAGAGAGTGCCTCGCTCCTTGCTGATCTATTGATGCTGCAACTCCATGAGATGCATGGCGGCACACTTCCTTCATTGCTCGCACAGAGAGGGTATTTGACTGAGCCCTTAAAAGGGTTGGGGTTGGTTTTTAAGAAAAGAACGGCTCACCGGTTACCAACCTGAGCCCCGGGTGGCAGCACTGTGTGAACAGATTGTAGCTTGAACACAACTTAGCGCAGGTAAGGCGGTTCTCTGCAAATTGTTGTGTTTTGCGCGTGCAAAAATTCCATATTTTGTGGTAGAAGGAGGTGCATTTTATTTTTCCATTTATTTCTTTCCCGTTCCATTTGATGCCAGGAGGTCCCTTTGCAAATGTTACACATTGGGCCTTTGAATGGCAGTGTACTGGAACCTGCACACACCTCCTCTAATTGTGTTTGCGTCCAAGTCCTGACAAACGGCGGATAAAAATACCACACCACTGTCATTATCTCCAACATTTGTCGCAGCACCCCAATCTGCGAAATTTGGCCAAGACGCCGGCTTTTTGTGCTTAATTGGCCAAGTTCAAGGAATTTTTTCAAAATTTATTTATTTATTATTTATTTATTTTTGCCTGTGTGTGTGTGTGTGTGTGTGTGTGTGTGTGTGTGTGTGTGTGTGTGTGTGTGTGTGTGTGTGTGTGTGTGTGTGTGTGTCCACCCAAGTGATGTTCTGGCGACGCCAACAGAAACATGGCCGAGCTCGACATGTCGCCCGCCAACTCGAGGTTTGTCGTTCCTCTCAAACCCACTGATGAACGCGTTCAGAGCAAACGGCGGCGGCAAGACGGCAGGCGAGGGGGGAAGGGGAGGAGGAGGAGGAGGAAGAGGAGGTGGTGTTGGAGTCGGCTCCCAACTCTACCGGATAGCAGTTCATTAGCCGGCGGCGCTAGCGGCCGAGTTGCGGCCCAAGTTGCTCGGAGGCTCGGCGTCCCCTGGCACGAGCTCTCCTCCGAGCAGCCGCTGCTATTAATAGAGACACAAAGGCAGTTTACTCACCTGAACTGACCACATTCCTGCCGACCCACGGCGTTTTTGCCCGTTCCTTCCTGCATGCAAGTGCTCGTGTGTGTGTGTGTGTGTCACTTGATCTGCCAGCTGAATGTCTGGGTTTTTTTTTTTTTGGTTTTTTTTTTGTTTTGTTTTTTTTTTCCTTTTATTCTGTAATTGCATATTGTTCATGGCCACTAAAATGAATTATAACCCTTTAGAAAATAATGTGTCTACAATTTTCTTTTCTTTTTTTTTAATTAAAACAATGAAAAACTGGTCAAATTTCCATCAGTCTGAATCACAGTCGGCTTATCACACACAATAATTAAATAACTCTTGTTTGATCGAGAAAAATAATATGTTTTAATGATTTATGATTGTTTTGGGTTTTTTTCCGCATTATTGAGAAACAACAATAGTGATGATTTACATGAGCATGTTTTTATTTTAATTTTCTGACGAGCAGTGGGATGATCTGGTCATTTTATTTGCGTGTGAAACTGTGTTTTATCAGACTGTCTCCAGCTACTCTATGAATATTAATGAGGTTCCCTCCCTCCTCATATTTGTCTTATCAAATGTCTCCGTCCATTTTCTTTATCCCTCTTATCTCACTCGTTCCTCTGTTGACTCCGTCTTAATTCTGTGTTTTCTTCTCTGTGTTTTCTTCCGTCTGTCACTGAGAAATAAACCGCGTTTCTCTTTTGATGATAATTGGCCCTTTATTTTAATTTTTCAAGTTGTCTGAATTTGTTCAAATAAAATATGACTGTAAAAAAAAAATGTAACATTTTTATTTTTCTAAAATCTTGTTCGGTGACTTAAAAGAAATGTCTATTTTCTTTTTTTTTTTGGAATGTCCCGACCGTTTTCACCAATTCTCTGCTTTCAGGTAAGAAACTCTTTTGCACTCGTTTTACTCACTTGCGACTCCTTCTTTCTTTTTCTTTTTTTTTGCTCCACAGTCACTGGAAAGCACGCGGAGGATGCTGCAGTTGGCAGAGGAGGTGAGAATCGTCGTCACCGACGCACACACAAAAAAAAGCAGCGCAAAATGTCTGATCTTACTCTCGGAAACAGGAAGCGGCTCGGCGCTGGATTTTAATTGGTCCGCACTTGGACCCAGATTAGTGAGACGGTCTCTCTTTGCAGAATGATCTCGGAGGTTTGACGCACAGGCTTAGAATTTACTCAGAAATTAAGTCGCCTTTGAGTGTTTGAAATTAGATTATTGGAAGATTTTGATATTAAAGGAGAGCCAACATTACAAACCCCTGATCCAATCAAACCATCGAACTGAAGCCGTCGTTTAAGCCGCTAAGGGCATCTTTTATTTTATAAGCTTCTCTCTTAAACCGTTTTGGGGGGGATTTTATTTATTTGCATCTGTTCATTCACTTTTTATTTTTCTTCATGAACGCGGAGCTCTTGCTACTCCAGGAGCCAATAAATCCACTCGTCTGTTAACGGCGATGGAGTCGCTGGTTCTTAATTGCTCCATCTTGTGTGCTTGCAGAGCAGACAGACTGGCGTCAACACCATGGTGATGCTGGACCAGCAAGGAGGTACGTACAGTTTAACAATCAGCACTGCGCTTCCTTCTAGCCGCTCAATGTCAGTCTGCTCTTCTGTCTTTATGTCGTCCTCTGTTGCTTCTTAAATGCACAAACCAGGGCTTGAGATGTGAGGCTTTGTGTTTGTCAGATTGTTTGGTTTGTTTTGCTCTCTAGTTTGTCTAATACGAATGAATGAATGCATGACATGAACAGTACAGATTTTAACTTTTGTAGACCATCCTGCCAGCCTCGCCAGCCAATTTTGGGGAATTGCGCTGGGAGTTGAGACTCACCACATGCCTTCTTTCATTATTTTGTCTATATTAACCTCAAAGTAATCATTATTACTCTAATAATGAAGCCTTCTGTCTCCTCTCTCGCTCTGGCTCCACATTAATATGTATCTTTGCGGACCCGCACAGAATGTACCACTTCATTAGCGAGTGGAGGCCTCCGACTGCGAGCCTTTAATTTCAGTGTTTCCCAGCGGCTAAGCCTCCGGGGAGGTTTTGAACCCGCCGTGATAACGTACAAGAAAACTCATATGTCTGCGCTGTTGCCGGCCGTGTTATTGTCCTCCTGCTCGTCTCTGTAATCTGAGGAGACGTAAAGAAATTATTTGATTTCATTTTCTTCCACTTCCTCCTTGGTTCCACCACACGACGCTATTACTTTTCCTTCTCCTCTATTTGATCGTTGTCCACTTCCTGCTGCGGTTCCCTTTGTTCTTCACTCTCACATCAGTCTTTTTTTTTTTTTGGCCTCCTTCTCTTTCTTCAGGCCTCGTTGTGTTCACTTCCCGTTTTTCTTGGTGAGCTGATGCGGATTTCGGCGGCTCCGTTTGCTCCACAGGTTTCGGTCGCATCCTTCTACGCTACTTTTCTTTTTCTTCATTTGTTTCTTTTCAGTGCGTTTTCCCGCGTCCTTTTCTTTTGTCAGCCAATTTCTCTCCAAAATTTTTTCTCTTGGAGGCTCTCTGCGGCTCCTCCTGCCAAGCCTTGCCGCTCTAGAGAAACCCAGCTCACTGCCTCGCAGGTTTTCTTCAGCGCAATCTCCTCAGTTCGTCTGTCATTCACCTTCCAGAGATCCTTGAGCCGTTTGTCTCCCTGCTGGAGCTGTCGCAGCAACTCCTTCACCCTCCCGTGGAGTTTATTTTGCAGCTTGGATGGTTTTCGTTCGTGCAAGTTCTCTTTGCCGACATCAGCTTCCACCCAACGCTTCTTTTCTCTTCTTCGGTTGCCATCTTCCGTTTTTATAAAACTCTCCAACCGTGTCCACACGCTGCATGTGCAGCTGAGAAGTTCTGCGGCCCGATCCCAGACTTCACGCCGTATTAAAGGCTGCAGGACGACTGAACCCAGCACAGCAGCCGGGATTAAAAGTCCACCAATCCATATTTCAAATGCAAATTCCTCTATTATTAATATTTGTGTTGACTTATTTTTCGCAGCAGCCCAGATATTGACCCACTTTGCGAGTTTGCACATATACTGGATTTAATTTAAACTGCTGAAAGAAGTGGATGACTGCAGGGCAATAAACAAAATGAAATTACCAGCCAACCAAATTCCTGGAAAATTTATGTAGCAGGAAAGAAGAGACTGACACATTGAGGTCTGTGTGTGTCTGTGTGTGTGTCTGTGTGTGCGTGTCTCTGTGTGTGTTACAGAGCAGCTGAAGCGTGCGGACGAAGGCATGGACCAGATCAACAAGGACATGAGACAGGCGGAGAAGAACCTGACCGATCTGTCCAAGTGTTGCGGCCTGTGCGTCTGCCCCTGTGACAGGTACAGGCCACCGCTCCAAGTCGCTGATCACCACCTGGTTACTGCCGTCTGTTTGGCAGGAACCTCAACCTCACAGCACCGACCGAGAGTGCTGAAAGTTTTTGGAGAAGGATTTTTTTTTCTCTCTTTTTTTTTAATAAAGAAATGTGCGATTCAGTCAGACTTGAACTCTTGTGCACGAACATGAGAATTAACAAAAACAGGAGAAAAACCAGCAGAGCCAGAGAGAGGGTTTGCTGCTGCACAATGTAGCGCTAAAAGTCAGTTTAGCTAATTGTCCACTTTTCAGCGTCTACCTCTTCAACCTCGGTCCACTAGGTGGCGCTCCGCGGCCCATTGGTTAGCAGTTGTGCTCGGCAAATAACGCGACGTGGAAGCGGAGTGTTGTTTTGCGTTGTGGCGTCACGTTGTGTCTCTAAACTCTCCCCTCCGATGCTTTCGCGCTGGAGAGGAGGAGTCTTTCATTACCAGGCCATCGGGTGAGTCGTTTCTCCAGCTCTCGCGCAGCACTGAACGGCTGCGGGTGAAGTGTGAACCTGTGTCACGCTTGGGTGTTTGCTCTCTTTTTTCTCTCTCTCTCTCTCTCTATTTTGACATGTGGTGACTTTGCCGTTTTCCTTTCGCCGCCTGCAGAGTGATGTCGATCGAGAACGACTCCAAGTACAAGCGCACCTGGGGCATCGGCGGAGGAGAGGAAGACGCCGGCAGCAAAGTCGTGTCCAGGCAGCCGTCGGCCGTTCGAAACGGCCAGGCGGCCCGAGTGGACGCCCCGCCCCCCTCCGGCCCCTACGTCAAGAGGTGAGAGGCTCCTTCCTGCTTGTCTGCTTCACTCTCAGAGCTTTTGACCGTGGAGAGCCGGCGTGGGCAAGCTACAGCCCGGGGCCCGTTTAGCGGCCCGTTAAGCTTTTTAATCCGGCCCCACGAACTTGAAGAAATTCTATTAATAGTCGATAAGTCATAAAATAGCTGTATTGCATTAATTTTTTCCAGTGTTTTCAGAGTCATTTCAATAAAGAGCTAAATACCAGGGGGCTTCACAGACTAATGGCTGCGTTTCCATGACAGTTTTTATTTCAAAATAAAAGCGATATTTCTAAAAAATTTCGACAAAGTACAATTGCGATTTGCAGGTGTTTCCACTGAATGGTGGGAAGCACACAAGCCGGAATTCTCTTAAAATCTCGTCCAGCAAGATTTTACGTTTGCTTTTGTTTGTAGTAGTGATTTACTACTACTACTACTTTGTTCATTCTCAATAGACATTAAACAAAAAGCCCTGCTGTGGGAAACCCGCAGCGTAATAGAGACCCACTAATCGCCCACTTTTCTCTCTTCTTTGCGCGTGCGTGCGTGCAGAATCACCAACGACGCCCGCGAGGATGAGATGGAGGAGAACCTGGAGGCGGTGGGCAGCGTCCTGGGCAACCTGAAGAGCATGGCCGTGGACATGGGCACCGAGATCGACAAGCAGAACAAACACATCGACAGCATCACGGCCAAGGTACCAGCGCCTCGTTCCACCTCCACCGTGCCGCCTTCCAACGGCGCCGTTCGAGTTGGTGTTTAACAGCCTGATCCACCGCGCTCACGATTGAGTGCGGGGGGGGGATTTAAAGTGTTTCCTTTCAACGGCGGCGGCGTAAACACGAGGACGCCGCGGGGGAACCTGGCGACGGCGAGTGCAATTAGCACGTCGTTAGAAGCGAAGGCGCCCTGCGGGGATTTGCGTGTAAACAAACGGGGGCGTCGGTCAATTGGTGCACTCGCTGACTAACCAACACTTTTTTAACCCCGTCGTCGTTTCCACCTTTAAAACTCCAGTGTGTAAAATTTGGCTTGATTTATAATTTCTATATTAGTTAAAAAAAAATAAAAAAAATAAAAACTTAACATCCTGCCCATTAATAGATTAATCAAAGTGTATACTAGTGACACAGTGAAAATGATATGTTTCTCCTACCATTACAGTGGTTCCGTACAAGTATGTACGTAGAGCAGTAAGGGTGCGGCTCCTAGTTAGCTGCCATCTCGCACCGCCATTTAATAAGCAAGCCATCTTGCAGTGCCCGAAATATAAACCGTGCTGTCCGGTCGGCTTCCTGAAAGATTTCACACTCTGGACCTTTAATCAGTGTTGTTGTACCGAACCTCAACAGTCAGATTGGATGCATTTTCAGATCTTTCGACTTATCGCTCATCCAGCCCCTCAAAGTAGATAAATAAATCACTTGCAGTGTGTATTGGAACTGACGCTTCAGCGAACCGTGAAGGGAACAGAGAGCAGAACCAAAAGAACCAAGGAGACGGTTGCTGTCGCCGACCAGGGAGGAAGTGAGAACAGTGTGTTCCTGCAGGCGCTTCCTCCAAAGCCTTTCTATCGTTAGAGAAGACCGCTGCTGCAAAACGAAGCAGGGATGAAATGTTTGAATGCGTTCACTGGCATCTCATCACCTTTGTTTTTTGTTGTTTTTTTCCCCCGTCCTCCCCCTGCAGGCGGAGAGCAACAAAGCTCGCATCGACGAGGCCAACCAGAGAGCCACCAAGCTCATCCAGTAGTCCGGCAAGCTCCATCCTCCTCCTGGCCTGCTTTTTGGTTGTTTTTTTTTTCGTTTTTTTTTCGTTTTTTTAAAACCCATCACCCCCCCCATGCACCTCCCTGACCCCTCCCACAGCCTCTGTCACCACACCCATCCACTCCTCTCCCTGCACACAGGCAGCAATCCGGTCCAGAGAAAATGAAAAATCAACCGCGAGTTCCCACCGGACGAACGATGTGTTTGTTCCTCCACTCAGTTTGGCCCCTTGAAATTACACTGGACTTGCAAAAAGGCAGGATGGGCGTCGCCGAGAGGGCACGAGCGAGCGACACCAAAAAAAAAAAAAAAAAAATGCACACGCAACCAGTCGTGTTGTATCGCAGCTCAACAGTCGCAGGAAGGGAAGTCGAACAGATCAGCTTCCTGTCTTCCGTCTGCTGTTTTTCAACAGAGTTCAAAGCTATGGCATCTCTCTCATTGTGTGAGCGTGTGTGTGTGATTAAGGTTGCGAACATCTCTACACACACGGTCCTCCACCTCCCCTCCCCCCACCGTCTGCTGGGCCTTGTCTTATTGCTGCGATTGATCACAGTCGAACCCTGTAATGAACTTTATTGTAACATGTACGATGATTAGGAGCTGTGCTTATTTAATTGCTCTCTATTCAGCAGGAAAGTTTTTTATTTTTTTTTCCCCCTTCGTTCTTGTTTTCGTCTGTAAACGTTGCACTCACGTCGCTTGCGCCATTTCAAGTGTAGAAGCTATTTAATTTAATAAAAGAAAGAGAAAAAAAAATCAATCGGATGTCGCGCCGTCGGCCAACACGTGGATGCTGGAGTCCCGAGCGCTCGTTTCTATCACTGCTCCCCCCCCCCCCTCCCAAACGAGGGAAAAAAAACAATTGTGTGAGTCCAGTTGTGGCTGTCTTGGCATTAGTTGAAGTCGTTGGCATCTAGTTTGGCTTGTGAAGACACTGAATGTGGGGAGACTCAGTCGCTCGGCCCATCGAGGATCAGCTGCTGTACTTTGCCTTCGACTTTCTTGTTGGTTTGTTTTTGTTTTTTTCCGCGCTCACTGCAGCGTCGGTGTAAATACTGAGTCATTCTGTCACTGTGCATTGTTGCCTGTAAGCATCCTTCATCCACTTCTACCTTTCTGTTCCTGCTGCTGCTGCTGCTGCTGCTGCTCATCAGGATCTATGACGGCTCGACGTGACGTTTCTGCCACCGACGTCTTGCTGATGAATTCCGCCTCAAACACAGTGCGTGCGTGTGTGTGCGTGTGTGTGGATACACCTGCCTGGTTTGGCTAATATTGTCATTTTTGGCACGTCAGGAGTCCCTGCAGTATAAAAAAAAGAAAACAACCGAGAAGCTTAAAGATGAAAGTCAATTGGCCTTAAAAAAAAATATTTAACTAATTTATATTTGGGGAATTTGATTGCAGCCCAGCCGTTATTGATGATCTTGCAGTTGTGTTATAACAACCGCTTTGTTTTTTTTTCTTTGTTTTTTTTCCTAGTCGCTTTTTTTTCTTGTCGTTTTTTTTTTTCTAACCACAAGCAGCTCTCCTGGCACGTCTACTGTTAATGGCCAGTTTCTCTCACGGCGGAGCCTCAGAGAAAAACCACCAGGCCTGATGGCGCTTTGTTTGGTGCGAGTGCGTCGCCAGCCCGAGGAATTACTGCTGGCAGCGAGATGCAAACGCCCTACACGGAGGGCGAGCGGCGTTCCGGGGGCCCCCGAGTGGTAGGAGCGCAGCGCGGCCTGGCGGGGGAGCCGTCCACCGGGGCGGGGGGCCCCGCTGCGGACGGTTGGCCGCCGATGAAGCGGGATATCTGCGGTCGCCATCTTCTGGCTCTAATTTGTTTCGCAGGGGAAAATAGACGGCGATGTGTGATTTTGCCGCCGAGTTGAAGATTGGACTGAACTAACTGTTGTTCGGGTTTTTTTTGTTTGTTGGTGGTGTTGCTGCTGCTGCTGCTGCTGCTGCTGCTTGTGAGTGGTCGTCCTCGGCCCCGAAGCTCATCAGCGCAGCTCTAATTAGTCTAACCTTTGGCCGTCGTCGCCTCCCCGGGGGGGCTGTTTGTTCAGTTGATTCACCAACAGCCACCGCAATATAAATCCCACCGTTTGACCCTTTTTTTTTTTTTTTTTTCTCCTTGGTGAATGTTTGTATGCAGCTAGTCAGTTATCTGAAATGAGCTCGTTGACTGTACAACAAAGAAACAAAGCAAAAAAAAAAAAAAAGAATGCCCTCTGTTTTCACACCTGCCTCTGGGAAATTGTACTCAATAAATCTCTGTTGAAATGAACCTGGCGCACCCTCGTTTGTGAAGCGCCTTGATTTCATGTGTCGACTCTCAACCCTTTACTGCCCCCCTGTCTCAGCTACAACGAGAGAATAATGAAATGGCACTTGCTCCCCTAGTGATGTGCCAGCTTTACATCAATGATTCAAACGGCAAATTAAGAGACATGTTTTTGTAGATGTCGGTTCAGTACTGAGGGTGAGGTTAGGTGTTACAGAGGTACAGTGAGGGTGAGTGTTTAGTGGTGACAAGAGTAGGGTTGGCGTTGGGGTTAGAGAAAGTAAACAAAAAACAAAAAAAACAAGTTTAATTTTAGGAGTTTATTTTAAAGTTTATTCTCTCAAAATGTAGTAGTCTCGTCAATATCTGGTTTGTGCTATGTTACACACCAAGAGAGTACAAAATGCAGATTCTGAACCAACAGAACAAATGGAGGAATACATTAGAAGTGAGCAAAGGCGACACAGTGGCCGAATATGTAGAAATTCTAGATGCAGCAAGCCAAAAAGAAGACCTTGTGGCTCTTTCTGTGAAACTCAATGTGGGTATATAGGTCCGCGCACTGGGACTAGGAGTGATGAGGTTGTGGCGGAGTGATATGAGTGCACCTGAAAAGTATCCTGAGGGCTGACCCCTCAATGCCAATATATAAACCCTAAAAAAAAAAATACATAATGATAAATTGATAAGGATTCAAAATTGGATACCACGATTAAATCTGACGCATAGTTTCAGAGTTAAAACTTTTGTTTTGTTTTTAAGCCTATGGCAGTGATTTTGAACTGGTCGCAACTTGGTTCAAAATGTTGAATTATAAATGATAAACAGAACGGGTTCATTCTAAATTCTGTTAACTAAAAACTTTGAACTAATTCATGTAGAACGTGAACTTTCCCAACACTGCCAATCTGGATGGCCAATTAAAAAAAAAGAGTCAGTTTGTGACAATCAAAGTTGTTCTCCTTGTCCTTCTTAGGGGGACGGTGGTCGAGGGCAGGGTGTGAGCTCGGCCCTAACCCTCCGAGGAGCCCCCAGACGGCCTTCTGCATGGCTCGGCTGCTGCGCTGAAGCTCTTCCTGGAATGGAGAGACGAGGGCCAATCGGGACAACGAGGTAACGTAAACAAACGAGTTGCCGATGTTTCACCGCAGGAAGCGTCAGTCTTCCGTTTGAAGGGCGAAAAAAAAAAAGAAATCAACACGTTTTTAGGCAAACAACTGGGTATGAATGATATTAATGATCCCCGGAGGCGGAGTCTTCTCTCCGGCTCGACACCCAGGCTGAAGGGAAGCGTTGGACAGCCGCGTGTTAACGCCAGCCGTGACCTTGGCTGATGACTTTGAGGCGGCGAGGCGTCGGGGGCTCGGCGCATGAAATATGTATGACCTGTGACTGCCGCCTCGTTTCGCATCGGGTCAAAGGATTACACGTCCGGAAAGCCGGGGGGAGCGAGGCGCTCGCTTCGTCTTTGCGCTGGAACAAATATTCACTGCCGTCTCCAAGAGTGAGAGAGATGAAAGGAGAGAGAGAGAAAGAGAGAGAGAGAGAGAGAGAGAGAGAGAGAGAGAGAGAGAAAGAAGTTGAGCCTAATTATCTGCAGAGTGAAGCAGTCGTGTTTCATACTTTTGACCGCTGACTATTTGGGGGTGGGGGGGAATCAATAGTACTCTAAATACTCAGGGGTTCCCAAACTTCACCACGCCATGGCCGCCCAAATAGCATTAGCATCTAGCCGTAAAGATGGCCATTTTTCTGTATGGCTGTAAAACGATACTAAATGTATGCTTCTTGTTTGCTTGGCTAGGTTGGGGTTAGGGTATGCATTGATTATGGGGTTGGCGGTATGGGTTAGTTTCCAGGCTGGGGATTGGGTTTAGGGTTGGGTTTATGTCAGGATTTGGCATTGTACCACTTCGTCTCATGCTAAACCGCAGTGGGACGGCTGTTTCAGTAAATTTCGGGCTGATCAAAGTATTTGGTGTTTGTCGAATCTCAACCTCTCTGCTGCCCTTTCTCCAACACATTGATACTCTGACTGACTGGCAAACAACAGTCAAAAAGACATGTTTTTGTAGACGTTGGTCCAGTAATGAAGGTTGGGTTAGGTGTTACAGTGTAGAGTTTAGGGGTGACAAGAGTAGGGTTGGCGTTGGGGTTAGAGAGAGAACCAGCCCAAAAAAAACAACAAAAAAAACAACACAAATACACAAGTGTTTAGTTTCAGGAGTTTATTTGAAAGTTTATTATCTCAAAATGTAGTTGATATTTCTCATCAATGTCTGTTTTGTATTATTTTACACAGCTAGAGAGTAGAAAATGCAGATTATAAACCCACTGAACAGATGGATCTGGTCGGAGGAATCGGTGGAGGAATAAATTAAAAGTGAGCACAAGGGCGACACAGTGGCCGGATATGATGGAGAAATTCTAGATGTGGCGACCCTCCCCCCCCACCCCAAAAAAAAGAAAAAAGAAAAAAAATACACGTGGTGTCACTCCAACCATTTCAATGTGCACACTGGACCATTTTTCCGTTTTTGTCCGTTTATCTGTGAATCTCGATTATCACGATGTCATCAAATGTCTCAGCTGTCTCTCCAGTTGACGGCCGCGGTCGGTGGCGAGCCGGCCGAGGGAGAGCGAGGGGAGACCGCCCAGGTGAGGAAATCAAACCTCACGCACGGCGTCTCCTGAAATGCATTTACAGATTCTAGGTCTCAGGTCGGTTGCGTCTCGTTAAATTAAACAGACCGGAGGCACACAGTCTCCCTTTCTGCTCTGTGCACAATCGCATGAGAGCCACGAGGCCTCGGCGTCTCTCCGCTGCTGTTGGACTCCGCCGCTGAAAGGCAGATTATCAATTAATCTGGGGCTGTTGTCTTCGCCGGCAATTTGGGTTAAATCCCAACGCGTGTAACAACAAAACTGCACATAAACGTCAGCCAAAAGGTCTAAAGGTCCCGTTAGGTGCCCTCTTTTTTGCATTAGAAAATACTGATAGAAAATCATCCAAGTGAAAATTTAAAAATCCTCAAAATTTGTTTTTGTTAATAAATTTTCATTAAAGCAAAAAAATGCCCCCCCCTGCCCAAAACCTGTAAATTTTAAACTGTTGTCAGCAGCCGGCCGCCTCAGCTAATGAATCTACATTTTTTCCACCAGAAGAAACAGGTTGTGCCTCGGCTCCAACGCTGAACACGGCGTCCTCATAATGAGGCGGCGCCCATTATTATTAATCCTGATCCACTGCGGCCTTTTCACTGCAAAATCTGCTCGCCTCTGCAACTCTCGTGAAGAATCCTAATGCGTCCGCGTGCGGGCAGGCAGGCAGGCAGGCAGGCAGGCAGGCAGGCGTGTGTACGTGCGTGCGTGAGTGCATGTGCGGCGTCGCTGCAAGCCGAAGTCCGAGACAAAGTAAGGCGGGCAGGTGGGAGTCGGTCTGGGCCGGAGGTTTCGGAGAATATCACAACAATATAGCACCATGTCGACCAAACACAAAGCATCCCCAACATGCATCCGCAAGATATAGAAGCTATGCGTCATGTTGTCGCCTAGATATGCAGTATAGGAGTGAGTATATTTCAAGTCGTCAGATATGCTAATCGTAACCACAAGAAGTGACCGCCGCGTCGCGACAGTCCAAACCCGTCGCAGTGCATAGAGCATTTTGGTTCGCGTGCCTGCGTTTCAACACTTTGCACCCCCGACTTCACAAACGCACCTGCGAAGCCTCGTGAAGCTCCTGCAAACCCACACAGCACAGTATTACAGTTCCCGGCCACCGGATAAGGCAGATTAACAGCAGAACTGCGGCGGCGGCGGCGCTAGTTTACGGGCCTCGGACGGACAAATCCAAGCATGCCGGACTGAGCAACGCAAAAACAAAAAGTAGGATAAAAACAAGGTTGTACAACATTCTTTGGTTGAGTGTGAACGAGCATTCCTGTGCTTTAATTCAACTCTTTGTTTAAAAAAAAAAAAAAAAAAAAGACCAAAAAAGTGGCAGTTTAGCTCAAGTACAGGCGAAACAGTGACAGCTTCAACCTAAACTACAATATTTCTGCTAATCTTTGCAAAATAAGATATGTATATTTATAAAAAGAAACCAGGAGGAAAAAAAAAATCCAGTGATTCCAAAAAAATAAACTGAAATAAAATCACACTCTGATTGTACACGTACACCACCAGCTCATCCCCTTCACTTCTTCTTGGCGAAGCGGCTGAACTTCTTCTCCTTGTCCTTTTTAGCGGACGGCGGTTCGGGGACGGTGGAAGAGGGCAGGGTGTGAGCTCTGGCCCCCGAGGGCCCCGCAGCTGCCTCCGCCGCAGGGCTCCGGACGGCCTTCTCCATGGCTTGGCTCCAGCGCTGAAGCTCCTCCTGGAATGGACACGCAAGGGCCAATGAGGACATGAAATATGTATGACCTGGTACCGTCCGTCCGTCCGGAACGCGGGGGTGGGGTGGGGGGGCCGGTAGGGAAGTTCCGACAACGGCACTCACCTCGTCTTTGCACTGGAACAAGTATTCACTGCCGTCTCCCAGACTGAGAGAGAAGAAAGGGGAGAGACAAGTTGAGCCTAATTATGTGCACACAGAAGCAGTCATGTGTGTTACTTTCTACCACCGACTATATGGGAAAGTAGAAAACATGAATAGAGTTGGGATTGGGGTTGGGGTTGTAGTCAGGGTTTTAGTTGGGGTTGGGTTAGGTTTGGGATTGAGGTTGGGGTTATGCTCGGGTTAGGTTTGGGATTGATGTTGGGGTTAGGCTTGGGTTAGGTTTGGGATTGATGTTGGGATTAGGTTTGGGATTGATGTTGGGATTAGGCTTGGGTTAGGTTTGGGATTGATGTTGGGGTTAGGCTTGGGTTAGGTTTGGGATTGATGTTGGGGTTAGGCTTGGGTTAGGTTTGGGATTGATGTTTGGATTAGGCTTGGGTTAGGTTTGGGATTGATGTTGGGGTTAGGCTTGGGTTAGGTTTGGGATTGATGTTGGGGTTAGGCTTGGGTTAGGTTTGGGATTGAGGTTGGGGTTAAATTTGGGTTAGGTTTGGGATTGATGTTTGGATTAGGCTTGGGTTAGGTTTGGGATTGATGTTGGGGTTAGGCTTGGGTTAGGTTTGGGATTGATGTTGGGGTTAGGCTTGGGTTAGGTTTGGGATTGATGTTGGGGTTAGGCTTGGGTTAGGTTTGGGATTGAGGTTGGGATTAGGGTTTGGGTTGGGATTAAGGTTGCAAATCAGAGTGGCAGCCCCTCACCGTAGCTTGGAGACGTGCTTCTTCTTCTTGTAGTTGGTGAGGACCTCCCAGGTGGCGCCGGCCAGGGACAGAGGGTCCTCGCCGTGGTACGTCACGCCATGGCCGAAACTCTTGGCGTCCTTGTAGGCCGAGAGCTGACCGGGCTTCAGCACGCAGTACAGGCTGTTCCACGACCTGAGAGCAGGAAGCAGTCAAAGGTCAACTCTGAGGGACGCTTGGGTTGGGGGGAACAGTTGAGGAACTGAGGAACTAAATTAACTTGTGGTCCTAAACTGTAAAGGCTAAACTATGATCCGAGGTAGCGAGCTGAGCTACGACGTGTCTGTTTAATCTACCTGTTGGATGCTTTCTTCCCAGAACCCTCCAGGTCGTGTTTACGTCCCAGTGTGCCCTCCTGCAGCACCGTCTGGGTTCGGAGCGGCTCCACGGGCATCGTGGCCGCTTTCTCTGCCTCCTTGGGCAGCGGCAGCGGCGCCGTCGAGTCCAGCGCCGACTCCGACTCCAGGGAGCCGCTCCCCCTCATTTCCGACTGGGTGGGGAGTGTGGAGTCAGCAACGCTGCCTTCCTGCAGACCCGTGCTGGGCCCCACGGCACCGGAACCAGACTGGAGGGAGGAAAGACGGACAGAAAAACTGCACATTTAGCCCTCTGTTTGCAGCCTCCAGCTCAAGACTTCTTTGACCTTCTGCGTGCTTTGAAAGGCGTCAGAAACAGAAAGGTCGGCTCTGAGGATAGCAGCCAACATCTGGCGGGTAGTGTTTGGGAGCCCCTTGTGACATCACAGAGGGTTGATCTCCAGAACTGTGTGCGTTTTAGCGCTGGTCTTCTCGCGCTAACATGTACTAGAGTTAGTCAGTGAGTTCTGAAGCGTAGAAGACGAGGGTTTTCTCTTTAATGGCAGGTTGTTGCAGGAAGACGAGGTGAAAACACAGAAGCAGAGTCGGATACTGACCAGAGTTTGTTTCTCCACGGTGTACAGCTGCGACGACTCCTCCACAAAGCCTGTGTCTTCTCTCCTGCAGCAGAGGGCACAGAGGTCGACTTCAGAGAGGAGCTGTGTGTGTGTGTGTGTGTGTGTGTGTGTGTGTGTGTGTGCGCGCTGATAGATCTGCGTGGCGATAAGATTCGCACTGTTCTGTATTATTTCCTGTTTTTAACCATAAAATGAGAAAACGCGGCCCAGAGACTTTTTGACCTTCTTCTTCTTCTTCTTCTTCTTCTTCTTCTTCTGCTGCTGTGTGCTGTGTGTTTCGGATCTCATGGTGTGAAGTCACAAGGCCGCACCGGTCAAACAAAGCGCCTGCGGCTGCATCCTACCTGCTGTCCGAGCGCTGCTCCTTGATGAGCTGCTCCATGTCCTGCTGCTGCGACCTCAGATCCATCAACTCCATCTGAGGAAGGAAACAAAACAAACAAGCCGGAGGTCAAGCCCCGATCTTCCCGACCTTCTGCCGTCACCCGGCTAGCAACGTGCTCGGCTAACGGGGGGGCCCCCGGTACCGTGGTGAGGCGCTCCAGCGCTGAGAAGCGCTCCTCCCAGGCGGCGGTGGACTTCTCGAAGGCCTCGTGTCTCTTCAGCAGCTTCTCCACCTCGTCCACGGTGAGGCCCAGGTCCCTGCTGGTGACGTAGGGCTCCTGGGCCACCAGCCAGGCCTCGGCCACCGAGGCGTCGCGGGCAAACTGGCACACCTCCAGCACTGGAGGCACAAATAGACGTTAGCGCCGCTCCTTTGTGGTCATACAGGATGTTTATGAGCTTTAATTTAAAGTAGTTTAGTTTAAACGTTCTACAGCTATATGTATATACATACATATGTGTATATATATATATATATATATATATATATATATAGGTACATACATATGTACGTACATACATACATACATATATACATATATACATATGTTCTATTAAAATATTTTTAATAAATTAAATTAATATCTAAAGATATGATCATATATTGTATGTATTCCTGTAATAAATGTTGCAATGTTGAATTCAACGAGTTGTCATCATACGAGATAATAACTGAAACAACAAACTATAAATAGCTAAACTAAACAAGCAAACAAAAAAACTGCACTTTCCACTTCTTTCTGCTTTCTAGAGGAATTCAACCAGCCACTTTTTTTTTTTTAAGGAGGTATTGTGTAATGGTGTAACAGTAAATATAAAAGTCTGAAGACAAACAGTTTTAGAAAGTATTGTTTTTTTCGCCTTCTTTTTCGCCGTCTTTTTTTTTTTATTTTTCACCTGCGGTGTTTTGGGCTTTTTTTTTCCCTTACTGCCTGCCTCTCCTCTTCCACAAGAAATGGATTGTCTAAAAATGTTTTCTCCTGTCTGTTAGTCACGCGGCCAAGCTACACGCCGGCTAACTGCTGCGTTTGTTCCCATTGGCTGGAAGGTGAACTCACGGAGCCGCAGCCAGTCCCATCTGTCGTCCCACTTGAACATCATCTCCTTCCTCTTCTCGCTCAGCTGCAGCAGCTTCTCCTTGATCTGGCCCAAAAAAATGAAAAGAAGAAAAATGCAATCAGCGCTCATATGAAACCACTCCGGTCCGGAGACGGGCCGCCGTCATCAGCCGAGGATTAGCATCGTTAGCGCAGGTTGGAATCCAGGCTGCCGGGGGTCAATGGCTCATTTGAATTCTTTTTGGCTTTCCCAGTTTTTCTAATTAGTGTTTTCAATCCGCGGTCGTCCCCCCACCCCCCTCAACCAAATGGGGGTGGATGAGTGGATTTTTTTTTTTTTTTACCCCTTTTGTGGCATTTCAATTGGTTCCATTATAGCAGGAAGGAGAATTATCATCACTCCCAGAAAAGCAATTAAAACCTAATGAAAGCGGCGGTCGGAGCTCCTACCTCAGCAGAGTCCCGGTGTTTGCGCGTCAGCAGCGTTCGGCCCAGCTCGGTGCAGTCGGTGAAATTGGCCTGGCGGGCCTCGATCTCGGAGCGGATCCCCTGGTGGTACTTCTGCAGCAGCTCCACCGAGGAGACGTCCCTGGAAGCAACGGGGGAAAAAGGTCCGCACGGTGTCATAAGAGCTTCCGTTTTGAAAGGAAATGCCGGTAGTGGGATGATTGGGGAAAAGCAACATTTTGAATTTAATAGCGTCAATATTTTAATAGTGCACCGAGACATACTTTTTAATTTCACGATGAAAAAAAAAAACGTTTTTTGATGGTTAATTCAGCCCTAAAAAAAACAAACTATTAAGTCAAATTACTTTCATTAATTTTGTGTCCCCTCAGAAATGTAGAAATTTCAGGTAAGCAGGAACATTTATATAATTATTTCTTGAAAGTGAATCTGTCATAAATTGCCAGAAAAATGATTAAATTCCCTCAATGCTCAAACTCATTTAAACTCGAACACTCTCTGACGGCTCACCGCGGCTTCTCCTGCGTCTCGATCTGCTGGACGATGCTCTCCATCCAGGCCATCAGGTCCCTCACCATGGTGAAGAAGCGGAACTTCTCCGCCGTGTCCACCAGCCGCGCTCGCCGCCTGTCCGAGGCGTCCAGCAGGCCCTTCCACGCCTCCAGCACCTCGCGCTCCATCACGTGGATGCCCTCCGCCCGCTCGCCGGCGTACTGGGCGTGGAGGCGGGACGCCGTCTCCTGGAACTGCTGCACCTGCGGTGGGAGAGGAGGATCAAGAGTTGGAGTTATCATCATCATTATTATTATTATTATTATTATTATTATTATTATTATTATTAAGGTGTAATAACACATACCTGCATATAATATGCATATGGTCCACTGACCTTCCCTTAGGTCTATCCATCTGTCTGTCTATCTATCTATCCATCTATCCATCTATCCATCTATCTAGCCATCCATCTATCTATCCATCTATCTATCTATGTGCACCGATGCACACCAGCTGCGTTCACATCAAACCCTGATGCTGTTTTGTTCATACTGTATATTCACTTGCATCCAGCCAGGCAAAACTATTTGCCGTCTCAGCGATCCGACACAATGCAACACACTGCAATCCTGCTATTGGATTGCAGTGTTCAGGGATTAAACAAAGCCAATGACACAAATCAACCACTGGTGCACCTTTTTGCTGGTCTCCAACCTGGACGGGGGTGAGGGTGGGGGGTTTAGTAAGGGGAGGGCGATGGGGGGGGGGGGGGGGGGGGGGGGGCATGAGGTTCACCACGCGGTTGCTCTGACGTTGCATCACCTCCTCCGGCCTGCAGGTGTGACTCTTGGCAGCGCGGCGGTTTCCGTACCTGTCTGCCCAGGGTGGTGATGTCCCTCTCGAAGGCGGCGTGCATCCGGTGGAAGGACTCGGCTTTGCTGAAGTCCTCGCCCACGTCGTCGGGAAGCTCCTTCAGCTTCTCCTGGATCTGAGCCACCAGCTCCTTCCCGTCGTCAAAGTACCTGGAAGAGAGAGAGAGAGAGAGAGAGAGAGAGAGAACAGGAAGTCGTCTCTCAGCTCATTGGATTCTAGCCGGCACTTTTTTATCGAGTCCCGGTTCAATGTCATCAACTGCTCTCTCCACCGGGATCCTGCCGCTTAACAGGATTAGAGCCCAGAGCCTCGGAGGTCCCGCCCCTCCCCCGCCCGCCCGCCCGCCCGCCGCACCGATGCCCGATAGTTGATTTTTTTTCCCCTTACTTGAGCAGCTCGTAGGACGTGGCTAGCAGCTGAGCACGCGTGTCGATGAGCTCCAGCAGGTCGGCCCAGCTCTCGTTGATGGCGTCCTTCCACTCGGCCATGGAGGCCGACTCGGTGTGGCCGCCCTCGATCAGCTCGTCGATGGTCAGGTTGACCATGTCCACGCGCTCCTGACCCGCCATGCCTGTCTCCCGGGCAAACTCCCGGAACTTATCCCTCAGGAGCTGCAGGGTGAACGGGGGGGTTTTTGGTTCTGTTGTTTTTTTTCCAAACATATGCTGCAATAACATGATTTTTTTTTCTTATTGCTACAAAATTAAGGTGCATATTTCATTTTTTTTAGTTTTTTGCACGCTGCAAGCTGGGAGCCCATATGGAGCCAAACACCCTGGAAATCATGCCGAGCCGCCCGATGAATGCGCCATTGTTCTGCAGAGCACTTGTGTGATCACTTAACACTGAACGGCGTTAAAACGGCAGGAAAAGATCCCCAAAGCATCTCACAGTTGTTTTTTTCCTTCTTCAGTCGTGAGTTCTTTAAAAAAAAAAGAAAAAAATGCCTCCGACTGCCAACAAGCAGGTGGAATTTGAATTCGGCAGCGGCGCTCGTGGAGAAGTTGAGTGAGCGGCGGACGGGATGCTCAAAATTGCAAAAACTTTCAAAATAATGCATACAACAACAAAAAAAAATCACACTATTGCCTTCCAAAAAAAACAAAACAGACAAGACAAACAACAAAAGCTGATGAAGGTCCCAAAAGAACCTCCTAGTCAAGGGTTGCTGTGTGTGACTACCGTGACGTGGTCCAGGTCCTGGCCCATCTCCTGAGACGAGGCCACCAGGTCCCTCTCGGCGATCCACTGCTCCAGTTCGGCCACCTCTCGGCTGAGCAGGAAGTGGTGGAAGGTGTGGTCCAGCTTCTTCCTGCGGTCCTCGGCCAGCTCCCTCAGCCCGGCGTACTGCTTGTCCACCTGGCCCTGCCGGCGGATGATCTTCTCGCTGCAGACAGGGGGCGACAGGGAGACCGTCTGGATCATCTCCGCCTCGCCAGTCTCAGGAGGACGAGTCTCGGAAGAAGTCGCAGAAGATAGGAAGAAGAAGAAGCTACTCGGAGGTTGAGGCTAAAGAGATTAGCGTAGGCGCTGCATTTTTCACAAGGTAGTTTTTCACATTAAAAGACCAAAAAAATATATTCTTTGCACTCTTTACCAGATTGAACCTGAGATACAAGGAGTTCAAATACATAAATATGTGTGTATGTATATATACATATATAGAGATATACATATATGTATATCTCTATATATGTATATATACATACACACATATATATATATATAGAGATATACATATATGTATCTCTCTCTCTCTCTCTCTCTCTATATATACATATATATATATATATATATACTGTATATACATACGTATACACACACACACTACGTATAGATATAGATATCTATACGTAGATATCTATATCTATGTATAGCTATAGATATACATACTATACATACTATATCTATATGTAGATATAGATAGATAGATATCTATATCTATGTAAATATATATGTAAATATATATATATATATATATATATATATACATATATATATATATATATATATATATATATATATATATATATATATATATATACATATATATACATATATATATATATACATATATATATATATATATATATATATATATATATATATATATATATATATATATACATATATATACATATATATATATACGTGTATAGCTATAGATATCTATATCCATAGATATCGATATAGACACACACACACACAGATTGTGAGCGCCACCCACCCGTCCGGATGCTCCTCAGCCAGCATCCTCTGGGCTCGGTCGGAGAGCTTCTGGATGGAGTCGGCGTAGTTGTCCACGTCCTGCTTGAGGATCATGTGGCGCTTCAGCATCAGCATGGCGCTCTGCTCGTCCTGCAGAGAGGACGGGAACAAAAACAAAACAAAAACAAAACACACACGCACATTAAAATAGAATCCCGCTGAGCTCGGAGTAGAAGGAGCCACGTTCAAAAGAAACCAAATCAAGGACGGCAGAGCAGGAGGCGTGCCGCGCTGTGCCGCGCTGCGCCGTGCTGTGCCGTGCTGTGCCGCGCTGCTCGTCTGCTCGTTTCCTCTTTCATTCTACTTCCTGTTTCAACTCCTCACCTTGGCCTTCTCGTCGGCGATCATGTAGAGCTCCTGCTCCCCGATCCAGGCCTCGGCCTCGGCGGCGTCGTTGTAGTACTGCTGCGCCAGGCTGGAGCCGTTCAGCCGCTCCCTCCGCCGGCTCATCTCCTCCTGCAGCCGCGCCCACGCCTCCTCCAGCTCCGCCAGCTGCCGGCCGACGCTCCCCGCCTCCGGCCGGCCCTCCGCCTCGGCGCCGGCCGCCATCCTGCCGCCCCGCTCCAGCACCTCGTCCACTCGGGGCTGGTGGCCCTCGATCTCCCGCTGCAGCGTCTGGAGGACGGAGGGATGAAAGAGCGGTGAAGCTAATTTTAGTGAAGGTGGGAATGATGGGTTTAAAAACAGCAGGTGTGATCCAGGTGTTTGGAGGGTAAAAGTAACTCTATGCGCTACATTAAAACTCAGCTTAGACTTCCTTGCTCACCGTATCACTGCCAGCACTGTACTGCTCTTTTTATTCAGGCTGTGTATATATATTTTTATTATTGTTCTATTTTTTTTTTTTTTTACTTTTTGCTGGTTTATTTTTAGAAGATCTGCCATCCACCAACTTCACCAAAACAAATTCCTTTTATCTGTACTTGGCAACAAAAAAAAGAAGCTTATTCTGATTCTAATTCTAATTCTGACACTATCCAACTTTTCGTGGACGTAGAAAACAGAATTAAATTGTGTTATTTATTTAAAACTGATTGATTTTTTTCTTATTTTGGCCTTAAGAGGCAGCCAGATCGCTCCGACTGCAGCCGTCCATGTTGCAACCAAACCTCTGAAGACACAACTACGATTTTTCTTTTTTTTTTTAGTTGCTCTCAAGTTTGTCTAGCGACCTGCAGCTAATGCCACGCTGCTGCTGCTGCTGCTGCTCCGCTCGCTCGCTGCTGCTGGCAAATGTTGTCGGGCCGCAGAAGGTTCGTCATCACCTTCCAAGGTTTTACTTTTTTGTTTTATTTTGAAGGGCCGTCCCCCTCGCAAACGTGTCTCGCAGACTCTTTTCGCGACAGATTCAGCAAGAAAACTCTCAAAACGAAAAAAAAAAAAAAGTATTTCAGAAATGGGCGGCGCAATTAAATTTTCGCTCGAGACTCGATGCTATCTTCATCTTTGGAGGCTGTTTAGGGAGCGAGAACAAATCCTAATCAATGTTTTGAAAAAGCACAAAAACAAAAGACAAGCGTCTTCTTTATCTGCTGATGAATGAGGTACCTGGTTCTTTTTCAGCAGCATCTGCACCGTCTGGAGATTGTGGCCGTGTTCTTGTGACATTGCCAGCGGCATCCTCTCCTCGATCCACAGCTGAGGAAGAACAGGACACAAAGACCAGAGTGAGGACGGTGGAGACGACGGCGACTGTTCAAGAACTTGAAAGGAAGAAAGAAAGAAAGAAAGCAAGATAGAAAAAGAAAAAAAACAGAGGTGCTATTCCTTCTACTGTATTTCACCTCTCACAAAATGTCCCAAAACATCTCAGAGGTGTAAAAATCCTTCTTTAAGCCGCTGATTAAAGTGGATCGAGGCGGCGAAACCAATAAGGGATTAGAGCTTCTCACCCAGATTCACCTGGAGTCAATTTCATGGCGAGAGCTGTTGGCTGCACTCACTCGCATACTAATTCCAAACTGTGCAATCAAAAAAAAAAGAGAAAGAAAAAAAAAACTCCCTTTCGTAAATTAATAAGCTATCATTTTTCTGGAGAGTGCTGGCGTGTGTGTAAAAAAAAAAAAGAGAGAAGTGTCCTCTGAAGTTGTTCAATGTTTCAAAAATGAACTCCCCGGAGGTGTTTTTCTCAACACTCCACCCATTTAAAAGCCGAACATCCATCCAGCGACTTCCTAAATCAAACAAGCACGCTTTATTCTCAATTTCTGGCCATCAATAATTCAGCAAGGGTACGGCGGTGGCGGTGGCGGCGGTGACTGTCAAACACCCACCAGTTCGTCGGCCAGGTCGCGGTAGAACTGGTGGACGGCCTTGGCGGCCTCCAGCTTGTCCCTGCGCTGGCCCAGCGGCGTGAGGAGCTGCTGGAAGTCCGCCTGCAGCGCCTGCGTCTCCGCCTCCACCTCCGGCTGCTCCTCCCTGCCGCCGCCGTGCTTCCTGGCCGCCTCCAGCAGCTCCTCCAGCTCCCGCGCTCGGTCGCGCACCTGCTTCTCCATCATCTGGGGAAGAGGGGCAAAGACAAAAAAAAAAAAAAATTAAAAATAAATACGGTGTAATAAGAACGATGGATAGCCTCGTTCAAAAAGTCCCCAATCAGAGTGCAGCGGAGGGTGAACGCAGCGAGAGTTAGCTTCTGTCCCGCCATCTGGGTGCGCAGCCTTTTGCGAGTTTTTGCAGACTTGAAAATAATTTGGATGAGTTATGTTGCTCCGTTTTTTTTAAAACTTTTTCTTAATTTAAAATCATGCCGCATTGCCTCATTAGGCAAACTGCTGTCTTTGCAGCATGAACACAACATCCCAGTAATGTATGGAAACGCATTTTAAAAATCTGAAGATAAATAAATAAACTGGGCGCAGCCACTCGAGTACGCTTCCAATTTTGAAAAGATGAGTTTAAAGAAGATGCAAAGAAAATGAAGAAAACTTAGCGGCCAAGCTAACTTCCTAATGTCAGAACGCACTGCAACTGAATTATTTCATTTCATTTCATTCTGTAAATACAGATGTTCTTAATATTCTTCTTCTTTCTTATTGTATTTCTATAAAAAAAAAAAACATCTTTCTTTCTATTCTTTCTTTCTGCGTGTAAGCCGACAGACTCTTTAAAATGTCATTGTGTTTGCGTAATGACAATAAAGATCTTGAATCTTGAGCCAGCGGGCGAGCCTTGAGCTATTAGCTAACGAGCTAAACTACCAGCAACCAGTCCGACTGGTCAACCTGAATGGGAGTGAACGTTTTCCGAGCACTTCCCAATGTGCTCTTCAAGAGCTTCAAGAACTAAACGAAGAAAACCATCCCCCTGATGCGTGAGCTCCTCACCTGGTGCTTCTTCAGCAGGATGATGGCGTTGGTCAGGTCCTTCACGGCGTCCTTGTCGCCGCTCTGCAGCTGCTGCTGCAGCTCGACCAGCCACTTCTTCATGTCGGCCAGAGTCTGGTCGATAAGCTCCGAGCGGTTGGCGTCGAACAGCAGCCGGGCCTTCTCCTGCGTGGTGGACTCCAGCTGCTCCCACAGCTCGCGCAGCTTGGCCAGGCGCTCCCGCACCACCGGCTCGAACTCGGGCTTGGACTCCATCAGCGCCTGACCCTGCTGCGCTCCGGGGTAAGCGGGGAGAAAAAAAGGGATGAGGACGGACTGCGGCGGATCGATGGGCGTTATTTCAAAGAGGCAGAGGTGGTGAGTAAACAAGTAAGTGCAAATACCTCATTTGTGTACTTAAGTCGATTTTTCAGGTATCTGTACTTCAGTACGTGTCGAAAATAACATTGGTTATTGTAATTAAAAGTGTAAAGTCCAATAATGGCTCACTGGTCATAGGTATCACTGAATACTGTTTGGTTGTGCTGCAGTTGAAAACAAAACAAAAAAAAAACTAACTATAGTATAAAGAGTATCAAAGCTGTTGATTTATTATTTCAATTGACGGCAAAGAAAATAATATTAAATTAAAAAAAAACGTTCTTTTTAAAGATATTTCAGAACCTGTACTCTCCTGCTTTTACATAAATAAAAGAGCTGCATCAGTGATTTTACTTCTATCTGAGCATGTTTTTTTTTACACAAGGATCAATATTTTCTCTTAAGTACAGAGTGCAAGTGCAAATGCTCGGGAGAGATGCCAAACTCGAGCAGATCAAACTCACAACTAAAGCAACTTTTTTTTTTCAACCATATTGACGTCTGTTTTTAAAACTGTGCCGCTCATTCAGTTCAACACAAAATCTGGCCCTGGAAAAAAAACAAACAAAGCAACGCAAACCTGATCGACTTTGAGCAGCCAGCCCTTGTTGGAGGCCAACTCGGCCATGAAGGCCTGGTGCTTGAGCCACTTGCTGTGCAGGTTGCGGGCCTCATCGTAGGACGTGTCCTGAGCCGTCAGCATCTTCTCGTTGATCCAGAGAGTGAGCTGGAGGAGAGACAGCGGTTCAGGAAAGAGTCAAACAACCCAGCAGAGACCGAAGTGAAAGGAAAAAAAAAAAAAGCAGGGGTTAAAAGGTCACGGAAACATCAGCGTGTCTTTTGTCTTGGAAAGGATTTTCAATTCATCTTCCCGCCGACAAAGCCGACGATAAAAAACGGTCTTGATTAAAGCTGGCGGTCGTGGTGCTAATTGATGCGGTGCGGCAGCCAGGCGGCCCGGCGCTGAACTCACGTCCTGGGTGTTTTGCAGGAAGTGCTGCAGGTCCCGGTTGTCCCGCAGCTGCTGCGACACCTCCTGGGCTCGGCGTTTGTTCTTGTCGCGCCTGCGGGTTCAAAAGAGACGCAGCAGAGAACCACTTCAGACCCGCACGGCTCACATCTCTCAACTCATTCCAACGTGCGTTCGGCTAAAAGTGGGTTTTTACTGCGAGAACCGAGAGAGACGGAGACGGAGACAGAGACAGAGACAGAGGCAGAGGCAGAGAGACGTACTGGGGTAAAACAGCAGCTGACGCGCTGACCCCAAAACAGTCGCCTTGCTCTCCGGCTCAGCTGCGGAGAACAGCTCGGGCCCAAAAGATCGATATCCATTATTGCGGCCTGCCTAGCGCTCCGAGCGGCGGGAGGTAATTGGAAAAGCTCCTGTTCCCTCTTTATTGCCGCCTGTTGGCAAAGTAGTGATAAGAAGGAAAGCCGTTTGGCAGCCACGCTGAAAATGAGCCCGCGGGGGAAAAAGGCAGTGGCTGCAGGCGGCGGGTCGGGCTTCTTCTACATCAGATTAGCCTCTCGTTTGGTCATTAAACATATGAAATAAAGCACATTGACGAGGCGTTGCCTGTCTATCCACCACTTACTTAGCTTGAAACATCTGATGAATCCACCCTTTAGCGCCATCTATAGTTCATTTTTGAAGCTGTGAAATGAATCATTTGAAAACAACAACAACTACAACAACAAAACGTGGTCAACCAAAAAAAAAAAAATCTCCCTTTAACCAATCACGCTGCCAGCAACCCCACCACTTGTTTTGGGCTAAATTAGCATGCTAGCATAATGTAATCGACCACACTAACAGAGTTTCTCACAAGGCTTTTTCGTTTCTTCTTTTTTTTTTTTTTTTTTAGGAACATGTCTAATGAATTCAGATGCCCGTCTCGTTTCCTCCACTAAGTGTATTTACTTTAACTTCCCATTAGCATTCAAGAGGCTGGAAGGGGCCGAAATTAATTCTTGTACGACTTTTTCATATTTTTTTTTTCTTCCCCTGTCTGCGCCGCTTCAGTTTTGTTTAATCTTTCAATTACTTTGGGAAACAAATCACTTTACGCAAAATTTCATTTGACAGAAATGAAATGGCGGATTTAATTCTTATTTTGCCCCTAAATTGGTTTTCTTGCTCCCTGAGGCATAAAACAGATGCTTAATGAATAAAAGCCTTATGTTGTGATTTTAAAAAAAGTTAGCATACTACTTTTGCAGCTTGGTTTTTTTTGTGAACAATTCAAGCCCGCCCGCTCAAATCGAGAAACACCCCTAGCCGTGTTTCTATCGTGTCTTTAATATATTGTGGTTCACGTCAAATTTGGATGACTGACTTGCTGCCTTGCTAACGCAAGTTTAAACTTCATTAGCATTCAAGAGGTTTGGAGCAGCAAAATGAATTCTTGTGTAAACAACATGAGAATCCGTCTTCAGACTTTGGACTCACTTTGGACACCAATCACTTCAAGGAAGTTTTCATTTGAATAATTTATTTGAGAGGCTGTTGTTTTCATATTTGGTTAAACAATTTTTTGCTGTTTTTTTTTTTTTTTTGTAGCAGTTTTGTTGTTGCTGCTGTTGATCATTTGTCAGAAATATAATTCTAGTATTGTTTTAATATTGATGTTATCATTTCATTGACTTGATTTGGACCATTGGAGGATTCCCTGTTTTATTGCAGTCCACCAGAGTAAGGAGTCCAAACCTAAGCGGCTAAAAGCAGTATTTGTTTTTAGAAAGGGTTTGTTATCGTTGGTAGAGGATGACGCAAGATGTGAAGCTCCTGAAGATAAGCACCAATGTCAGCAGGCAAACAGACTATTTGTCCAGACTAAATTAAAATCAGATTAAGAAGGGGGAAGGGAGCTGCGTCACCTGTCGCCGATGGAGCTCATCCTGTCCTGGACTTTGCCGGAGAAGAGGTTGCCGCCGTCCACCAGTCGCTGACCGCCCTGCAGGGCGCCGTCGATCTTGTCCTCGTTGGCCTCCATGGTGCTCAGGAAGTCCTCGTGCTTCTTCAGCGCCTTCTCGGCTCCCGCCAGGGTGTCGGGCTTGTCGAAGTGCGCAAGGGTGTACTCCTGAGGGAGAGAGAGAGAGAGAGAGAGAGAGAGAGAGAGAGAGAGAGGGAGAGAGAGAGGGAGAGGGGAGTGAACTCACCTCCTGCAGGCTGAGGAGCACCGACCCCGCCGCATTCTTCCATTCCACATTCTTGCAGCTTTTAGCATCGCCACCCCATCATTAAAAAAAAAAAACCTCACTCGCGCTCGCACCTGGTTGTTCAGGACGGCCTCGACGGCCTTCCCGTCCCTCATGAACTGCTGGAAGCCCAGGCCCTGGTCAAGCAGGCTCTTGCGGCTGTCCCACATCTTCTGCAGCTCGTGCCAGCCGCGCTCCAGCCCGTTGAGCCGCTGCTCCAGCTGCTGGTACTGGGGGTCGTCCTCCTGGCCCCGGGTGACCTGGGCGCCGGTGTCGCGGATGCGGTGGAAGTCCTCCTCGCGGTTCCTGATGTCCTCGCGCACGGTGTCGTGGAGGCTGAGCTGCTCCTCGGCCTCCGGCAGCGAGGCGGGCATCTCCTCGGACGCCACGGCCTTCTGGGTCTTGAAGAGCCACGACTGGAAGTCGTCCATGTCCTGCAGGAAGGTCTGCAGCTTGCTGACCTCGCCCAGGGAGTCCTCCCTGTCTTTCAGGGTCTTCCTCAGCGCGTCCCACGCCTGGTCCAGCTCGCCGGTGCGTCGCCGGATGTCGCCGGCGTGCTCCGGGTGGCCCCGGGCCAGAAGGTCAGCCTCGTTCCTCAGGAAGGCCAGCTTGGCCTCGATGGCGGCCAGGTCCCTCTCCATGCCGAAGAGCTTCCGCTGGATGGTCATGACGGCCGCCAGGTCGTTGCCCAGGTCCTGCGTGGACTCGATGACGCGGGTCTTGTCCCTGATCCAGGCGTCCGTCTCGTCGCACTCCAGCCCGTAGTTGTGCAGGCTGACGGCCGAGTCCACCTTCATCTTCTTGTCCTCCACCATGGCTTTGAAGGCCTCCCACCTGAGGGGCCAAACAGGCTCGACTTGACACTCGGATAATAGAATCACCGAAAGGTTCCGAGTTACAAACAGCTTCAGGTGTAAATCCGGAATCCTGTGGCGGAGCCTCGCGTGAACAATGACAATTTTCCCAAACCGAATCTTGAAGGTCCAGCGTGTAAAGAGTTTAAGGGAGCCCACCTGACAGTGTGTTTCATATTTAGGTCAGGTGGGCTTCTTTGAACGATGGCACCCAAGTAGGAGCAAGACCCTTATTGCTCTATGTAGACTCTTATCCTTGAGAACTATTCTAGGAGTAGGCAAACCAAATGACTATGACTGTATTGCAACTATACACTTCTATTAATGTATTTATGGGCAGTATGTTAAGCTTTTATCAGAATAAAAATCTTCAATCAGGCCAAATCTTACACACTGGACCCTCGATGTGAAGTTAGTGGAATTTCAAAGGGAAGTAAAGTGGACTCAGTGTCGTGTGGCAGGTCAGCCAGCAGATATCTATGATCGATGGCGGTACCTCTTGTTCAGCCGGGCCTGACAGTCTTTGACCTCCTTGGTGCGGGGGTGCCTACTGTCCTCCAGCTGCTTCACCGCCTTGTTGACATCGTCCACCCTCGACTGCACGTTCGCCATGTCCTGAGCTAAAATGCTAAGCCTTTAAAAAAAAAATGAAATAAAAAGAATATTATTTTCACATTGCTGTTTGTTTATTTCATAGGGATCGCCATTACTTTTCACGACTAATCTTCCTGGGTTTCACACAAAAACAAGACGAGCGGTTACTGATAATTACAAATTAAAGCGGGCGAAAATATTAACCAAAACTTTCTCTGATAATTAACAAGAATTATTATTAATAAACAATTAAATAATAGTTGGGTGACTTTGGAAATATGAATACGTCTCTTTGCACCTGTTCTGCACCACTTCCAGGTCCTCCAGCTTGTCGGGCACCTCCAGGCCCACCAGCCACGTCTCCTTCTGGCCCATCCACAGCTCGCAGGCGTCCGTCTCGCTGAAGATGGTGTACAGGGCCATGGTGTCGTCCAGCCTCTTCTGCCTCAGGTCGGCCAGGGACAGCAGCTCCATGTACAGGTCCTTGATGTCCTTGAGGCGTCTCTGGATGTCGGGCGTGTTCTGCAGCTCCTCCGGCAGCGCGTTGGCCTGCTTGGAGAGCGCCTCGATGGTGGCCCCGTTCTTCATGGCCTCGTTCCTCAGGGCGCCGTGCTTCTTGAGGAGCCGCTGGGTGGTGTACTCGTCCTGGCCCACGTCCTCGCTGCTCATCTGCCTCTTGGCCTCCAGCAGCCAGGCCTTCAGGTCGTCGGCGTCGCCCTGGAACTGGAAGAACCGCTGCGTGTCCTGCAGGTTCTGCTTCCGGAAGGCGGCCAGCTCCTCCAGCTGCTGCCACTGCCGCCCGATGGCGTCCATGCTCTCCTGCACCCTGGGGGAGCCGAAGTGCTTGGCCTGGATCATGCGGTCGCCCTCGGCCAGGACCTGCTGCAGGTTGGCGCGGCGGGCGCCCAGCTCGTCCTCGAAGGCGCTGTGCTTGCTCTGCAGGACCAGCACGCTGGTCAGGTCCTTGCCGTAGTCCAGCGTGGAGAAGATGTGCTCCCGCTCTCTGATCCAGCCCTCCAGCTCCGTCACCTCCCACAGGAAGTACCAGAAGCAGCGGGACTGCTCCAGGCGGTCCTTGCGCTGGGCGGCCAGCGCGCAGAGCTCCTTGTAGCAAAGCTCCAGGTGCTGCACCCGGTCGAGGATCACCTGCGGGTCGCACGGCTTGTAGCCTACGAGGAGGACACAGGCAACAACGTTGTTGTTTACCTCTGCTAGGGAGAGGTGCTGATAATGCAAGGCAAGGTTAAGAAAGTGACGGGTCACCAGTTTTGTGGCATTGCGGTGACAAGAGTGTTCGACTCGCCGCAGATGCATCTGCAAAAAAATCTGGGTTCTTCTTTTTTTTTTTTTTTTTTTTTAGAAAATAAAGCAGAGTGGAGAACTAAGCAAGCCCTGCAAAATCTCTGAGGGAGAAGCAAGTGGAAAAATAGTTTGAAACTGCAGATGTTTTGCAGAGTTTTTAAATAAAAGGTCGACATAGGTTTTTTGCATATCGCAACTTGAAAGTTTGATTTTAGTTAAAACAAAGCAAATTGTTTGTTTTCTTTTTAGATGTGTTTTTTTTTTTCTGCACTTACTGTCTCCATCGGCGAACTGCAGGGCAGCGACGCCGGCGCCCTGCACGCGCTCCGCCTGCAGCGCGATGTCGTTCTCCAGCAGGGCGTGCTTCTGCAGCAGGTCCTCCACCTCCAGCAGGTGCTTCCCAAAGTCGGGCGACAGGAGCCGAGCCTGGAGACGCGCAAAAAAAAAAAAGAGCCGAGCCATGAGTCCAAACGCTCGACGGGTCTTCCGAGGTCCCTCCACCCGTGCGTTCGCTACCTTCATGTCGTCCATCCAGCTGATGATGTGCAGCATCTCCTGGAAGATCCTCTGCAGCGTCAGGTTCTTGTGCAGGCGTCCGCGCCGCGCCTTCAGCAGCTCCTGCAGGTAGTCCCACAGACGCAGCACGTTGTCCTTGCGCACGTCGATCCGCTTGGCGTCGTGGTAACGCTCGGCCTCCAGCTCCTTGGAGATGTCCACCAGCGACTGGACGCGCTCCTCGTAGGCGGCGATGTCCGTCTCGATGGCGTCGTGCTTCTTCTTGGCCGCCTCCACCGCCGGCAGGTCGTAGCCAAAGTTGTCCTGGAGGTCAGAGGGAGAAGAGTCGCTGTCACGTCTTCCCAATCCTCTTTAGCGGAGGAACATTTACAGTAGTGCATGTCTAAGTAATGTGTATATAAAATGTATTTATACATATATACATATATATATATATATATATATATATATGTATATGTATATATATATATATGTTTTTGTATACATATGTATGTATGTATGTATGTATGTATGTATATACTGTATATGTGATATATATGTATATCACATATACACCTGATATATGTGTATATATATGTGTGTGTGTATATATATATATATATATATATATACACATACACATATATGTGTGTGTACATATATATATATACACACACACATATTTTTAGATAGTTACTTGTTTCTGGAGCTGCAACAATTTGGATAAAAAAATAAATGTTTTGACTCCAGCATCTATTTAACATTTATTAACATCTTTTTTCAAGTCTTTGTAGGCACACTGCTGCCACCTAAAGGTGAGTGAGAAAGCTAGAAACAATTAGAAACTATTGAAGGAGCTGTGCATGTGATGTCACCCTCATGTAACGCCAGAGTATCCGAGTGAAGATATAAATAGTAAAGAAGTGATCAACGACTTATTAAAAAAAAAAAACTACAAATTAAAAAAAAAATGGTTCTTTACGCACTTCATTACTTATCGTGACATCTTTTTCTGAATGCAAGTGAATATTTTTTCGCGTCGCCGCACACATATGCCACAAGATCATTTAACTTGCGAGTCTGAGTCACAAAATCTTTTTTGTGTTTTTGTGTGTGTGTGTGTGTGTGTGTGTGTGTGTGCACGGTGCGTCACCTGAGCCACCAGCCGCTGGTTCTCCAGCAGCCACGTCTCCCTCATGGCGGCCTTGCGGTCGAACCTGCGCGCCATCTGCTCCAGCTTCTCCTGCCTGATCAGCTCGTCCCGCAGGACGCGCTCCCGCTCGTGCTCCGCCTTCTCCAGACGCTCCCAGGCCTGGGTGGGTGGAGGAGGAGGAGGAGGAGGAGGAGGAGTGGGAGAAAGATGAGGAAGAGGAGGAAGAGGAGCAATGACACATTCAAACTTTGCCTGCAGAGTCAAGTGCGATTGGAGGAGAGCTCCTGATGTGGTTGGATGAGCGGCTGGAGGAGGAGTTTACTGGTTTGCTCTTGCAGTCAGTGACAAGACTGGTCAAGTCAAACAGGTTGAGATGAAATCTTCCCATTGTCCCACTTACCTTGTTGATGTCGGCGACCAGGACGCCCTCCTTGGGCGTGTACACCCTCTGGTTGTTGGCCCTCATGCGACTCTGGATGGTGAACAGCAGCACCTCCAGGTTGCCCTTCTCCTGGAACCTGAGCAGAGAGAGCAGAGAGGAAACAACAACGCAAACATCTCAATCTAGCAGCGTTCTGGAGGAGTGTGCGTGTGTGGGGGGGGGGGGCGCTCTTCCACTAGACTCACTTGGGCGGCTTCTCCACGGTTCTGTAGGTGTTGAAGGCCTGGAGCTGCTGCTGGACGCCGCTCAGCGAGTTGGCCAGCTTGCGGTTTTTGAGCACCACGATGGTCTGCTCGATCCAGGTCAGCAGGTCCGACGCCAGGCTCTCGTACTTGTCGATCATCTTCTTCGTCTCGATGGCCTGGTCCAGCACCTGAGAGAGGAAGAGGAGGAGGAGGAGGAAGAAGAGGAGGACGCCGGAGAGCGCGTGAGGGAGGTGGACTTAGAGGAACTAAAAAAAAGAAAAGCTAAAAGAAAACCAAAAACCGCCAGCTGAGACGCTCTTCCTCCTCCTCCTCCCTCCTCCACCTCCTCCCCCTCCTCCTTCTTATCGCACCTTCCCGACTCGCTTGCCCTCCACGGCGAGCTGCTTCATCTTGGAGAAGTAGTGGTAGAATGCCACGACGTATGTGATGATGGACTTTTCATCCGGGTTCTCTGTGAACACGTCTACAAAAAAAGAGAACAGCACGCACATCAGCCCCGCCGCCGCCATCAAAGACGCTGCTGCGACGAGCCTTTTTCTTTCTTTTTTTTCTGTCGCCGCCGTAGCCGCTCCACTCGCCTTCGGGATCCAGGAGTTTGGTCACGCCCAGCTGCTGCTCCGCTACGTTGAAGGCGTTTTGGAGGTTGTGAGTGGGGTTGGACTTCTTCAGAGTCTTATAATCCACCAGATCGGGCCTGAAATCGACAGAGGCGGCGAAGGGCAAAGATTTAATGGGGAAAAAAAAAAAAAAAAAAAAGGGGGGGGAGGAAAAAAGACGGCAGACGGCTGAGGGGCAGACGAGTGTTTACAGCTCGTCCTGCTTTTATCAAGAGCTCCGTCTCTGCTCACCGGTGTTTGTGTATGAGGGCGTTGAAGGCCATGCCGTCTTTCCAGCTGGTGGTGAAGTTGGTGATGTTGATGGAGGGATACCTGCAGGACGAGAGCCGGGGGCCACTGTTAGCACTGTGGTGAATGGAACAACTGGAGAAATGATCATTAAATAGCATAAACAGTTTTTAATAGAATAGAATAAAACTTTATTGATCTTCCAAGGAGGAAATTCATGTTGTTACAGCAGCAATGGAACACAAGACAGAACAATGTCAGTGTGTTACATTGCTGCAGTCCCCCTTGCGGAGATCAAAAAGTTTTTTTTCTATTCTATTCTATTCCATAAAAAAAAAATGTTCCAGTCATAATAAGACTTTGGGCAAAAATCTAACAGTTTATGTTTCTGGAGTCATTTAAACAAAATTAGATTTCTGTTAATAAAACAATACTAAGAATAAGAACAATGATACAATAATTAAAATAATGAAAATAAGAATTCCAGTTTTTCCAAGGTACTCCAACTGGGACGAGTTGGGAATTTTATTATCAGCATTATCGTGATATTTTTTTTTATGTCAGAGAGTTTTAAAGGCCTGCGGTTTTGCCACATGTTTAATGAAAAGTTAATATAGCAGGTAGAGTGAAAACAATTAGCAAAAAAAAAAACACTTAAGTGTCCATATAAAATATGTATACATTTACTAAGCAGTGCCAAATATTTTTATTTAACAAAATATTCCTGGCATCTGCACATGAAGAGTGATGTTTTCTGCTTTGTTTTCTTGTTTTTTTTTTTGGTCCAGCTGTGTGAAACTAGAGGGCACGCACGTCCCCGCACTGACCCGGCAGTCTTCATCTGGCACCACAGAAGAAGAGCGTCCTTCGCCGAGCGCGTCTCCTTCTGGTCGGCCTGGCCCGTTTCCACCACGATGTCCTGGATCTGAGGAGGATCAGCGAGACACAGCTGGCTGCTTAGCAACACAAGGTGACTGAAGACCACCAGAAACACCAAAAATTCACTCAGCTGGAGGGTTGTTGTTTTTTTGTTTTTTTTCAGATGCTCCCTGTGGAAAACATTTTCCATTTTGCAGGAATATTAGGGATATATTTGTTCTGGGAAACATAACCAGGAGTAATATTAGATCAATATTAATATCCCGCTGCATCCTGGCCCGTCTAAACACGGCCTCCTGTTAGTACAAGGGCGGCTGGAAACTATTGAAGCTCCTATTTTTCCCACAGTGCCGCCCAGTAATTAGAGCAGCGGTGTGATATCAGAGACATGAACCCTGGGAGAGAACTAAATTTAGCCCGCTTTGGTTCTCCTTGGTTTAGAGAGTCAGACAGGAAGCAGTCAACTCCTTCCTTTCACTTTTTTTTTTGCGTTTTTTTTTTTTTTCCTTTTTCTTTTTTCTTTTCGGAGGAGGGAGGGTTGAAAAGAGTGAATAATTCAGAGGGCCATATTGTTTGAACCGACGTCTAAAAATAACACTGTTGCTGTCAAATTAAAAATAAATATATGGCCCTACACACACACACACACGGTAACAAGATAAAAGGAGTCAAGCAGACGTGTCGTGATGCTGTGGATGTGACTCTAACAGCAGATAATAATGGCTGGAAGGTGAAATGCTGCACAGCCGGGAAAAGGTACAGGCTGCACATCTGAGTGTGGATGAAAAAAAAAAAATATTGCGTGACTTTACAACTGCGGCTGGAACACAAGAAGTCAAACAACGGTCATGTGGCGTACGAGCTCGAGGCACAACGCGATCACGAAGGACTCGTCGCACAAAGAAAATTTAAAGCCTAAAGCTAAACAACAACAGCAGGGGAGGTCAAAGCCACCGTGATCTTTTTAAATCCATAGAAACTAATTTAATTCAGGTCATATCTATCGAGAAAAACACCTTATTGGTGGAACATTGTGAAACGCTTGTCCTTGCCGTGTCAACAAGAGTAAAGACACCTCGGAAGGATGAGGTGAGGAACGCCCGGCCTACCTGGAAGCGGAGGATGATGGTCCAGATGAGGCCCAGGATGAGGCGGTGGTTGCCGTCCACGATGTCGTGGGAGCCCATGTTCTCCAGGTGGACCCGCTGCTCCTTGAGGAACTGCAGCGCCTTGTCCACGTTCTCCAGGCAGTGGATGCGCATCCGGCCTTTGGTGGGCTTGGGCTGAGCGACACGGACCAGGAAGGAGAAGGTTGAGGGCAGCCGCGCGATTTGCACGGATATCAAAGAGGGAGAGAAAACAGCTGCGTTTCCATTAGCCCTAGAACTGCACAAAACCTAAATATCGCAATAGAAAACTGGTAATGGAAACACCTGAACTTCCAAAAACCCCTCAAACATCGCTAAGAGGATTTGACGCTCTCATGAGGTGGTTTTTCAGACGTATCGTCTTAGAGGTATATCGCAACTTTTCTTTCTCGCATTTACACGTTACCACACTTAACGTACGGGGTCACATGACCGGTTCACGTCGAGTGAAAATGCTCCAAAGCGCAAAAATGTTTCGTACCTCCATCGTCCTCAAATCGAGGTCTCACAGGTCGAGATTTCACGAGAATTACGGCTAATGCGCTTCACACCATTCAGTGGAAACAGCTGCAAATCGCAATTGCACAAATTTTGGAAATATCGCCTTTATGTTGCGAAAAACCGTCATGGAAACGCAGCTAATGCTGATTGGCTTCCTACCAGGCGTTCTCCGGAGAGCACCTCCAGCAGCTTGATGAGCATGCGTCCATCGCGCAGGTCCAGGTAGAGGTCGGTGATGCGGCAGCCGACCCGCGACAGGATGGAGTTGACCCACTTGGTGAAGGTCTTCTTCTGAACCGCCTCGCGCTCATCTGGTGGTGGGAGCAGCAGAAAGTTCACGCCCGGTTTCATTAATCCTTATCGACGGCGGCTATCGAGCTCCGTCTGCAGCGAGGATCTCCGGAAAAAGCAGGACTTCATCGCATGCACTGCGTCGCAATTTCAAATCTCGCCGAGTTGATGAAACATGTAGATGTTGCAGAAGTTCCTTAAAAGCGTTTTTTTTTTTTTTTTTTAAGGTTTATTGGAAACAGCAAAAAAGAAAACAAGCTCTTCTCATCAGATGAAACTCGTGCACTTGAGGTCTACAGAACCAAAGGCCACAGAGACGACGACTTTAGCAGCTGCCACTAGATTTAAAACATCAGCAGTTCAGTTGCATCAAACTGGAATATTCTGCAAAACACACATCTTTCACACTGGCACGACTCCACCCACAAGACTCTGCAGGATAAAGTTCAGAATCGGTGTCGGCAGCCTCGCCGCTCGTGCACTGCAGCCTCGGCATCATAACGCCCAGCGCATTATGAAGCAAAACAACAACAATGGCGACGACAAATAACAAAGGAGGTCTCTGGGCAGAGGGCCGCGGGTGTGGGCGCTTCACGTTCCTCGGCCATCAGTCACGGAGAGGCGGGCGCCGCCCCCTCGGTGACGGCTCGCCATCGAAACCTTCAATTCACGCACGCACACAGCAGATGAGCCTCCTACGCACGCAGCGGTGAAAAATAAAAATAAAATAAAAATAACGCCTCCACATGGAAAGGATGGACTCTCGCTTGTGGAGAGTTCACAGTTAATCTCCCACCGTATGACACCTTTAAAAATCATACATCAGAGATGTGTGATGTGATAATAAATATGATTATTGTACAAGCTTGCAGGCTTTATTTCCCAATAATAAAAATAAAAGGGATATTGAGAGGAGTGTGTTGAAAAAATAGCAGTAATCAAGCAGCAGCAGCAGCAGCAGCTCCTGTTGGTTTGTAGTTCGGTGATTGAAGCTTGTTGCCAAAATTAGAATCGTGTGAATCAAGGATAAGAGAAGGACAAGCAGGAGGACAACAGCGACAGCACACACACACACACACGCGCACACACACACGCACTTACACACACACACACTCAGCCCCTTCGAGCGCATCAGGTCACAGTCTGGTGATGAGACGTTTCGCCCACGGCTCCGCTGTCCTGCTGACACACGTGACTTCCTCCCCGCCTGGCCGGCCGGCTTCCTGCCGTCTGCAGCCGGGGCCCCGTTTGTCTCCGAGCCGCCAAAATACGAGCGCAAACCCACTACGGAGCGCCAAAGGACTGCAGCCTAAACGAGCGGAGCAATGAATGATTCAGGGCCCCGAGGCAGCGGGGAGCAAGCAAGTAAAGTGCTAAAGGGCAGGAGTGGAGGGGGGGGGTTTAAGATTTGGGGTCGTGGTTTTTCACAAGGTGAACAGGAAGTGGAGACGAAGGGGGAACACAGAGAGGGTCCACCCACAGAGACCCAACCGGGAAAAAACAAGATCCCACGACGTGTTCAGCGTCGTCACAGTGGGAGAAATCAAAGCTGATTGTATGTGAAACGCAATGGCACAGAACAGAACAGTAAATAAATCATGCTACGCCTCTCCACAACTGAAGCACCTGACACAGCAACAACAACAACTGCAGGGATGTGAAGCTGACATCGGAAAACAGCATTAGCGGGACTTCCTGCAGAACTCGGCGCCACTTTCTCCACCCAGCAGGGATCTTAGGGAGAGGTGGGGGGGCGGAGGAGGAGGAGGAGGAGGAGGGAGAGTGCAGGGCAACTGAGGGAAGCCAGCGTCCAGAAGGTGCACGTGATTGTCCCGACATGGAGGCGTTCTGCTGGGAACCCCGGGAGGCGACGCAGGCTGCACATGATCCTGCAAGCAGGCAGGCAGGCAGGCATAGCCTGCAGCGGTGGAGGAGAGACATAACTCCTGCACCAAAATGCAGAGAGAGGGAGAGAGAGAGAGGGAGACAGAGTTGTCCAGGTTTTCGGGGGATTCTGAGCTCCTTTATTATCCTGCATTTGCATCAAAACAAGATGCAACCTCTCCCCCAAATCGCACCGCCGCCAAAACAAACCGGCTCCCTGCAGATGATCAGCGGCCTCCAGTGTGGCAGCATCAAGTCCATGAAGCAGTTCCACTCAACACCCACACACTGGAAGACTGCTGGCCGGCTGACTGTTTCTCTGACTTGAAGATTTTTTTTTCACCCCGGCTTCCCGCCTTATTTCTCCCTGCGCATCGGAACAAGCTAGCTTACTAAACATTCCTCTGTTTCACATGCCTTTTACTCCATAATCTCTCAGCCGCTCGCTGAGAGCTCCATGACTTATTCATGCTGATGGATTTTCCCTGTATGCAGCCTGATCCGTCCCTTGGTTGTTTTTTTTTTTCTTTGCTGTTTTTTCCCAGAGTCAGCTCCTGGGCTGGATGCTAGCCAGCCGCGGCGCACGCCTGAGTCATGCCACCGCTTAGCGCCACCTGCGTCCTGCAGCCCCAATACCGAAGCCTTCAAAGAGGAGGAGTCCCTCGGAGGGAGCAAACGCCTCCTCTTCTCGTTTTTTTGTTCACCCAAATTTAGCTCGTGCCAGGAGGAACGGCGTTGCGCCGCTGCATTCAACCGTGTTTGGTTCTCAATTGGACGCTTTGGAGACGAGGAATCAGGCGGAGAATAAAAAGGGGATCAGCAGAAGGCCGTTAACGTTGCTGCAAGGTCCTGGATCATAGCGAATTTCAGATCTTCATTTTGCATTTTAGACTTCAGGTTGGTAACAAAAGAAAACAACAATAAAGTCTATAGGATAGGGCACCATTAGCCCGCTGTTGACAGCCTGCCTTCATAAGAACGCTGGGCTTTTAGCTTCCTGCCTAAAAATAGATAAATAAATAAAAAAATGATGGATGGATTGCAGGTTCTTTTCTTCAAAAGAATCTCAAGCAACAACTCAGGCTGTCAGGGTGTAGCTGAGCAGCAGTGAGGTCAAAGGTCAAACAACCTTGACAGAGTCACAGCGGTGGTACGGAGCTACTGCTCTGCTCCACTTGATCGTCCCGGCCCGATTTCCTGGCACCACAAAATGGACTATAAAGAAATTACAAAAGAAAAACAACCCCAAACCTGCAATCAATAATCTCGGCTCCCACACATCCTCCTCCCTCTTTCTAAAGTTTGCAGCCTGACGTATCGTTTTCCTCTTCAGAAACCCGTCGATACCTGAATTTCTAGCTGAGGAAGGAGGGAAGAAAAAGAGAGAGAGAGAGAGAGAGAGAGAGAGAGAGAGAGAGAGAGAGAGAGCGCATGTTTCCGTCTCCTCCATTTCCATCCACTCACTAATGCACTGCTGTCATCGGGGAGTTGGATCGCACAGCGCAAGCTAACAAGAATCCACAGTGACGGCAGACCTTGCTCTTAAAACCTTAATAACCAGGGCCGGGAAAAGTTAGCGGGGGTTTTTTCTTTTTTTAACTCGGCCAGTGCAGTCATTCAAGAAAAACGGGGCAGCTGGGATGAAAACTTGCTGATGGTTTTTGCTCTTGGCTCCTGAGAAAGAAAGAAAGAAAGAAAGAAAGAAGGAGAGAAGGAAACGCTGGGGAAAGTCGATGAGGGCGAATGATTTGGGAGAAAACTGAGCGGGAATGAGAGACTGAATGGCTTTCGGAGGAGGGGTGAAATAAAAAAGAAAACACATCTGAACCTTTTTAGGGAGTTTTCGCCCATCAATTATTCAGCGGCAAGCCAGTGAACAATTGGGGCAAAGCCACGGCCTCCCTGAAAATAAATAAATTACAACCGTGTACGTTTGATAAAAATAAAAGAGTCGCCGGAGCTCAGAGCTTCCGTCCGCCTCTGTCGTCCGCTCGCTTCCGTCCTCCTCGCAGCGGGACGCTTGCTGACATCACCATCCCCAACTTCCCCCTCCGCCCCCCCGACCGCCCCTATCAGGGTGTCCCGGCCTCCACACACACACACACACACACACACACACACTCACAGAGCTCCCTCCGCTGCTGTACCTTGCAGCTGCCTGAAGCGTCCGTCCAGGATGGAGTTGAAGTAGATGTTGGAGGTGCTGTAGCTCAGCCAGCGAGCCCGCCTCATACTTTTGGCAGAGGCGGAAGAGGTGGTGGTGGTGGTGGAGGTGGAGGAGGAGGGGGAGCGGGAGGGGGGATGGTGGAGGGCGGCGGGGGAAGGGGAGGGGGCCAGGAGGGCGGGGTGGTTGAGGTGAGCGGGCCGCCGCTGCTGCTGCTGCTGCTGCTGCTGGCGGTGGCGGCGGCGGGGCGTGCAGGACGAGGACGAGGAGGACGAGGAGGAGAAGGGGGAGAGCGCGGCGTTGGGGGAGGGGGAGGAAAGGGAGGTGGGTGAGAGGGCGTGGGAGGGCGCCGCTCCGGCCGGGACGTGCAGGAGGGTCCCGTTCCGCTCCGGGTGGTGCTGAGGCTCCTGCTGCTTGCCGCCGCCGCCGCCCTTGGCCGACTTCCTGCCGTCGGGTCGGGGGGCCCGGTGCACCGCTGGGCTGCTCCTGCTGCGGCTGCTCATGCCGCCCACCCGGGCGGGGGTCTCCTTCTCCAGCAGGGCGTACGGCTGGCGGGTGGTGGCGGCGGCGGCGGCGGCGGCGCTCTCCCTGGACCTCAGGCTGATCTTGACCTCTCTGAGCCGCGGCTGACCCAGAGGGGCAGCGGGCAGCAGGCACGGGCTGCTCATCTCGACTCCCCTCCTCCTCCACCTCCTCCAACACCAACACCAACACCGGCAGTGCTAGTCCTCCTCCCAAGGGAACTCAAGAAGATGTAGAAGAAGTAGAAGAAGAAGACAGAGGCTGGAGCCAGCAGAGAAGCTCCACGTCTGTCCTCTCCTCTGTCTCTCGGCTCTCTGTCCTCCTTTCCGGATCCCTCCCGTGCTCAGTCCTCCCTCCCTCCCTCCCTCCCTCCCGCTCACTCTCTCCTCCCATGATGCCGTGCTCCACTCTCAGACAGCCTCCGTGTGAAACCCCCTCTTTCTTTCTTTCCTTCTTTCTTTCTTTCTTCCATCCATGCATACGTTATGTCTCGGGCTCCGGCACGCTCGTGACGATGCTCGAACGTGCATCCGGAAGCTCCTCCGTGGTGTTTTTTTGTTTGGGTTTTTTTTTATATTTCAGGAGAGGTGTCAGGAGCTGGATGACCGAAACACGCTGCCAGCTGCTTATTTCTGACTTTGCAGGCTGTGAATCAGCAAGCGGGCGTCTTTCAGGAGCTTCCTCCGCTCCTCCGCGCCGCCATCGCTCGGCTTCTCTGACAGGAAACAGTGATTACATTACAGGAGCATCAGTGCAGCGGCACGCTAACACAATATCTCACACACAGGTACACACACACACACAGACATACACACTAGCTCACTAGCATCCTTCATCACTTAAAGAGGCAGCAGGAGAAGTAGCTGCGAGACATCGAGTTGGGCCGACAGTCAAATCACTCGTCTTGACTCGTCAAAACTGGGAATCTTCCTGGCTCCAAACTGAAGGGGAAGTGCAGAATCACCTCAGCACACACGACCCCAAGTCCCAACTAACCTGGGCAACAGCCTTGTGACTTCATGTGGAAAACTGCAGGCTGGATGAAGCTCCCTTTCGAGGAAGGTCTTCAGCCCCTCTGTGACGTTTGCCACCAGGGAGAGCTAGCCTGTTAGCATGGCTAGCCATACTGCAAGCTACGCTTTTTAACCCGACATGGTCGCAGATTAGAGGAAGCCGACTGGCTACGCTTGAAGATTTTTGGTCTTTCAGTCACGACAGATTGGCAGTTTGCCGGCTTTCGATTGGTGGGGGAGAAATACACGGCGTCCCAAAAAAATTTACATTTTAAAAGTAATTATCTTGAAAACTACCAAGTTCAGCTCAATGAAATTGAACAGTTTAGGTGTCGAACATCATGAGTTTATTATGGGACTGATTTCATAAGTGTTCAATATGTGCACTGCCTGTGACATGGAACACGTCAACTGGGTGAACGGCATGGCTCAACTTGAAGACAGAAGAAAAATAAAAAATTAATAAATATAAAATCATGATCTGCTCCTACACATTCTGTGAACTGGAAAAATTATTGGCCTGCGAAATGATGTCAAATGTTTCGTATTTCCTTCAATACGAAAAACAGGAGCTTTTTTCAGCTCAAGTTCGGTTTGCGGCGTCTGAAAGTCAACGTGACTTTCAAACGCGGTAGCAGAGTGACGGCGTCCGACTCAGCACACGGATGAATTCATCTTCCAATCACCCCCCCCACCCCACCCGACCCCCCACCTGACCTTCGTCGTGTCCACGGCACTGCAGAAATGAACTGTGTGGCCCTTCTTCTCCCCTTTCCTCTGTCATGCTTCTCTTCAACACACACACACATACACACAAGCTATTTTCAACCCCGCCTCACTACCCCCAGCAGCAGCAGCAGCAGCAGCAGCAGCCGCCCCGCAGGTGGGTCACGGCTCGCCAGCTTAGCCAGAAATGCCAGAGATGTGAGCTATGGGAGAGGAGGCGGCCAGGGGTGGAGGCGGGTTGAGGAGGGTGATGGGGGCGGGGCAGTGTTGGTGGGGTTGGGGGCAGCTGTCCAGATCGGTCAGACGCTGAGCATTCTGGGAATGTGCAAGTGATCCCACATCCTTGCAGAGGGTTGCAGGGCGGTGTCAGGGCCCCAGCTGTTGAGGGCGTGTATTGTGTGTGTGTGTGTGTGTGTGTGTGTGTGTGTGCGTGTGTGAGACAACCCCGAAAAGCATGCAAGCACGCACGCATGCACACTTGCTGCAACTCTGCAGAGCCCCCGTTTGACATCTTCTGCAGCTAAATAACGGAGACGGCGGCAGTTTGGACCAGCACTTTGTTTCCGAGCTGCATCCTTTTGAAACCTCGCCAGAGACAAACACACACACACACACACGTATGCACACTGGCGCGCGCAGGCGCACGTGTCCGTTATAGCTCACCCTCTCTGCCCTTCACACCCCCACCCCCACCCCCAAAAGAAACGACCGCCATCTGAAAAATGTGCGGCGGCGGCGGCGTCCGGCCCGGCGCTCACCTGCCAGGGCCTTGATGCGCGAGCGCTCAAACAGGCGCGCCGAGCTGTTGTCGTTGTCGAGCTCCTCGTCCAAGAGGTCGAAGCGCGTGTTGACGTTGCTGTACTGCTGCGTGATCTCCGCGTTGTCAAAGTCGGTGGTGGACGTCATGGCGGCGGCGGCGGTGGCGCTCCGGCGTGCGGGGGAGGGCAGGAAACGGGAGGGTGAGGGAGGAGAGAGTGGAGGTCAGAGCCTGGATGAAGACAGACAGACAGACAGACAGACGCGAGGTTCAAAAGATCACTCCTGAGACTTCTGCACCCAACGGTGATTTGCAAAGATAATTCCAAACGTCTCTGATACGAAACCCGAATGTGCATCTTCACATCCTGCAGAGAGCCCATGTGACGCAACGTTTCCGACTTACTTCAAAGTTTGTTTGTTTTTTCGACTTCCAGCCTCTCTTGACTCTTGCGTACGGAACAGAATTAGGACCGCAAGAAGAGAAAAAAAAAATAAGACAGATTTTTCTTTTTTTCAAGTTTCCAATTGGAGAATAAAGTCGAAACTTCAAGATTGAAGTCGACGTTTCGAAAACAAAGTCGACGTAAAAAAGACGAAATTTCGTGAATAAAATCGAAATTTTGCAATTAATGTCAAAGTGAAGTAAGTCAAAATGTCGAGAATAAAGTCGAAAGGCTCTGCACGCAAGTCTAGTGGACTTACTTCCCTTTTTGCCAGTTTCCTGATTACTGTGTGTGAACCTTGTGGGATACACCTGTTCTCTGTAGTTAACTTTTAACTGTGGGTAACTGGGTTAATCCACCATCCATCCAGTCATCCAGACTTAATCCACAAAATGTCATCTTATTTACATCGACTTTTTCACGAAATCCCGACTTATTCACAAAATTTCAACTTAAAACTGGAAATGAAAACTTATACACAAATCTCCTTCCTGCAATATTTTTCTCTTCCTGGGGCCCTAATCCTCTTTCGTACTCGTCTGTCTGACGTCCGGGCTGAGGGAGGTGAAAAACTTTCTAAACAGCACATGGTACAGGAATCTTAAAACAAGAGCCTGGACACGGAAAAACATTCCAGCAGGCAGCGAGGGTTTACAGGTCTGTCAGGGTTCAAATGTAAATATAGGGACGAGCCGGCGGAGCCGCTGTGAAGATCCTGGGTCCAGGATGGGGCCAACCAGACAAAGATTTTGAGTGTTTTTCCACGAACAAAGGAACCAAGGGTCCAACAGTTTATTTGTGATACCAGTAGAAAAGGCCACGGGTTTACCGACATCATAACATTTCACACTATTGGGTTTTTATTTGAGTTGCTGAGCGAGAGAATGACATCATCGTGGCATGTTTTCTCAAAGGCTTCGGTGTGAACTGGAGGCCTGTGCTGGGAAAAAAAAACAACTCAATATTCTCCTCAAAATTAGGCCCCAATACCTATTAACACCTAATTATATATATTTATATATGCAAGAAAAAAGTCATAATTGTCCTAGTGAATATGTCAAATAGCCCCTCCCCTCTAACCCCCAACCTCGTGTCCGTGTGATCTCGACCGCTCGTCACAATCTCCATTTTGTGCGCGTCGTGTGGCCCGAGTGTGGAATGGCGGGCTGAAGGGTAAACCGCTCAGATAGCTCTATCTGCTAGCCGCATAGCTCTCTTATCAAAGCCTCACACAAGGAGGTGGTTGGGGGGGGGACCCCTCTGAACGGCGACCACGCCCCCTTCCTCCAACCCTCAACTTTGAATGTTGAGGCCTGATGTGCCAGCTGAGGGATCGTGCATTTTGATTGGTGGAAATTCTTTCTTTTTTTCTTTTTCTTATTTTTTAAAGAAAAGAGCGCGCAGAGAACATCGAGACAGAGGGAAATTAAAATTGAATTTAAAAAAGGGGCGGAGCCCAAATGTGGTTGGCTCAGAAGACCAGCAAAGCTGCTGTCAGCTATTTATCATTGCAGACTCTGAAGAAGAAGAAGAAGAAGAAGAAGAAGAAGAAGAAGAAGCCTTTTCAAATCTTAATTTTTTTATCCCGGACACCAGTGGAGCATCTCGACACAGCCAGCTGTCAAATAAGCAGCAGAAAACAGGAGATTTAGCCCTCTGTTTACAGCATCCTACAAAAAACGCTGGTTTTCAGTCTACTAATAAAATTGGGGATTTGTTTGGAAGAAGAAAAGAAAACAAGCCGGGCCCAGAGGGCGGAGCCAACGCCTGGCTATGAGGGTATTAGTCCCGTTTGTGACATCACAGAGGGCCGATATCTTTAAACTCACTCGCACCCTTTTCTGAAAGGCGGAGCAGGAAAGAAAAACAAAGTTTCTTTTGTTAAAATAATGCAAATCTCGCCAAGCACTTCTGCCTAAATTAAGAAAAACAACGCGACGCTTTGAGAACTGCACTGAACACGTCTCTGTAGAGAAGAGCACTTTAAAACTGTCTGCGCTCCAGTTCTCACACCTGCTGCTGCTGCTGCTGCTGCTGACGGCGGCGGCGCCGTCCTGCGTGTACCCAGTAATATCAGCACTCCGCAGGCGGCCGATAGCGGTGGTGGGGAAGCTCCACCCCATCGCCGGGGATCCCCTTATCGTCCCTCGCACACACACGCACACAACCTGGACACGAGCACACACCAGTGAGCAAACCCTCCTATGAAGAAAAAAAAAAAAAAAAAAAAAATGACCATCTGCTCTCTCAACATCGGCGGCCAGACGTTGAAAGCCAACACGTCCACGGTTTCACACAGGAAAAACTAAGTAGTGAATGAAGGAGCTCTGCCCGAAGTCCGTGGAGGGCGAAAGGTCGTTTCTCCGATGAGAAAACGGCCATCGCGAGTGACCTTTCACCCTCCACTGGCTGTGGTGGCATACAAATATTTCCTTCTTTATTCCAGAGGGGGCAGCACTGGATTAACCGTCGCCGTTACAGAGGGCTGATTTCCCCAGAACTGGGGGATTTGAGGAAGAAAAAATAAAAAGTGGATGGACTCCACTTTATCTCGAGGGAGTTGGCCGATCGACCGGGCGGGAGACAACGGAGTATTATGGTCTGTCGGCTCAAAGTGAGTCCAGCATGATGCTGGAGCTCTAAGAACGACACAGGCCTCAAACTTATGACTGTGGGTTATTTCACTCGGAACCCAAGAGAAGCTGTTGAACTTGTTATGAATAGCGATGATGGCAGCGCCACACAATGATCCGCCGCTCAGTCACAGTGAACAAATAAGTGGCCGATGATTGAAAAAAAAAAACAACTTGTGGTTATTCAGCTGAATGCTAGATGCAAAGTAAAAAAAAATAAAAAAAGAACAACGGCGGCAAACAGCACGTTGCACTACGACTGGAAACACAACAATCCGGTATGATACCAAATGCCACACAACACAATACAGTATCAACAACTCATAAGACACATTACAGTCCCATGTGATGCACTACACGTTCCTTCCCGGTGAGGAAATTCCTTCCTTTCTTTCTTTCTTGTTTTTTTTTACCCCATGTGCGACACACAAATCACCAATTTGTCCAAAGTTGACACAAAGTCAATGCAGTTGACATTTCTCGGCTGTTATCATGACACCCGGCCTCCAACGGCCGCTTTCACACACAACTCAATCAGTGTTAACATTTACATCCGACCAACGACGCTGCTGGGCTGCTGCCAAATCTGTGAAAAAAAAAGAAAAAGAAGAAAAAAACACAGCAGAAATGTCGGGCGGGATGATTAAAGTGTCGGCCGGAATCCCTCCAGACGGACGAAGAGCCGCCCGACCCCGAGAGAAGAAAAACACAGAACGCGTATTACTAATCAAAGCCCGTGTCGCATTACCACAGCGGGAGATGAGGTTCTGTTTTTTGGGAGTCTGTTGGAGAAGTGTTACAAAGAAAGGAGAGAGAAAAAAAACTAGTGAAAGGTGTGAATTAGCTTCTTTTTTTCCTCTCTTCTTTTTTTTTTTTTTTTTTTTTTCACATTTGTTTACTCTCCCAGATTTGCTGAGCACAAAACATTTTCCTGTTACTCGAGTGTGAAAAAAAAACATCGGCAACTGACAGCGAGCGCTCTCTGCTGTGAAATGAACTTGTGTGCACAATGCGAAGAATCCAGTGAGCACCTGAGCTGAGCAGAGAGACCGGAGAGCAGGAAGTGACCTCGCCGCCGATGCACTCTGGCAAACGGGGGGGAAAAAAAAAGCACATTAGCGGGCCGGGGTATAGAGCTGAGAGGATGAAATGAGAGATGGGTGTGGTCAAGACATCCATGAAATGTGTGAGTGTGTGTGTGTGTGTGTGTGTGTGTTTGTGTGCGCGCGCAAGTGTGTCGGGCATAAATCCCAAACATAAACACAAAGTAGACGGAGAATCAATACGGGGGAAGATTCCATCTCGGGCTGCCAATAGCAACATGACGCATGTAGTGGTGGTGTGTTTAAGCGACACTCTGCGCTCTGCATAATCCATACTGTGTGTGTGCACCGATTGTTGCACACAGGATGCACGAGACGAGCGGCTGCTGGCTGGAGGCTGAGGCCGATGTGCCTTTACCCCGAGGAGAGGAGAAGGAAACACTCTCTTGTCCTTTTAAGGGGAGCGCGGAGGCCACACTGGGCGAAGGGTCATATATTTATTTATTTTCCAAGTCGCCAGACTGCATTGCGTCACAGATGAAAGAGAGAGTGGCTCTACAGCTTTTGTATTTCGTTTTTTCTCCTCAAGGAATGTGGCAAGGGTAAAATTTCAATACCACAGACGTGGTTGATTGTTGCCACTGTTTATCTCGGCTCTGACCCGTGACGACGACAAGCCCTACACTCACACGCTAACTACGTGTTGGGATGTGAACGATTCAAATTGAAGAAAAGTGAATAAATAAAGTTAGAGTCCAAAGCTGCACCGAGACGCAGGGAGTGCAATGACCATAAAACTGTCAATAATAATAATAACAACAACAACAACAGCTAAGAGCAACTTTGCAATGTGAACAGAGAACACTGAAATCAATACAACAAAGTAAAGAAACAAGTGGAATACGATGGATTTAATGAAAGAAAAATTAATTATATCCCTGAAAGTCTTTAAAAGGGCCGTGTTGGGGGCCGCAAACCTCACTCGGGAATAAACTCAAGAGGACAGAGAGAGAGAGAGAATAACACACGCATGTGTAAAAGTATGCGGCCCGCTTTTTTCTTTTTTTTTTTACACATTAGAGCAAATCTGAGATATCTGCCAATTTCCTGAAGGTTTGTGAGGTTCACAACGTTTTAGTCGCGGTTAAACAAACAGATTAACGCAACAAAACAAAGAAACAACCCCGAAGTCGTTTGAGAACAATGTCGCAAATTTATTAGCTTATTATTATTATTATTATTATTATTATTATTATTAACTAGCTCATTATTGACACAACTAATTGACTGAAGACAGCGAACAGTGTCAGATGTGCCAAGAAAGACAGGAACTGTTGATAAGGGTTAGGGGTTCTTAGGTGCCTCTTCTACTGTGGAAAAGTCGCCCAAACACTTCATCATCATCATCATCATCATCATCATCATGAAACTTTCTTTTGCACCGAGTCCGCGCCGTGTGACGTCACCGAACGCTCATTCATGGTGAGGCCTGGAGATTAAACTGATAACCGGGGGAAGGACGGGGGACCCTCCCGGACGTCAGCGGGTTTGCGTCAAAATGTATGCGCAATAAAGTTAATTCAACTCAACTGATTACTCCGGTTTTTCTGCTCCCCTGCCTGAACGACTGGCGCAACAGGTGGTCTGGAGTAACAATTAAACTAGCACGACAGCAACAGACATGGGAAATGATTTTAAAACTTACTAACTGATAATAAAAAAATTTAAAAAAATAAATAAATAAAAAAAAATAAATAAATAAATAAAAACTTTCCAACTTACTCTGTGCTTGTAGCTGTTCTTCCTGTGAGGGGTCGTTGGATGTGAAGCCGCCTTCTTCTTCTTCTTCTTCTTCTTCTTCTCCTTCTTCTTTTACGTCTTCTTCCGACCAATAGATTATAATCCCACCGGGCCAGCGGGCTCCTGCTTGGAGGGAACGGGACTGCGGGCGCCGAGCCTCCTTCCCATGCAGAGCCAGGAGCGACCCACCCCGGCCGGGTTAAAAATAAAGTGGGCGCATCCAGTGCGTGAGCCGTGCGCGCGGGCCACGCACATTCCTGACAAGAGCTGGTGACTCGAAATGGAACACACACACAGAGACACTTCACAACCTCCTCCTCCTCCTCCTCCACCCCCTCTTGACCACCCCGCCCCAACAGGCTGCTAATCGCACGCACGCACGCACGCACGCGCACACCCAAATGTCACCTCTCCTCTTGCCCCTGCGTGTCATTGCACACAGACAGCACGGACAGGCACAGGAGGTCCAACAATCACAGTTTAGAAGATCCTCGAATAACCACAATGAAACAATGACACTGAATTAACGTTGTCGACCGAGTAAAATGTATCACTTAGAATAAAGTTTTAAAAACTACTATTAAACAGTAGTTTCAATGTTGTTTCTTTTGAGACAGCCCAAATCAAGACTCTCACATGGTATCGAGCTATAGCTCCAATAACAGAACTAAAAATGGTCTTAAAGAAAGCTGGAAATAACTGCATATCACACAATGAAATACGGCAACGTTGGAAGAAATCTGACCAAAATCAAGAAGAAGAAACAACCAAGAGCTTTAAAAACAAAACAAAACTGTATTTGTAGCAAAAACATTGGCTGAACAAACCAGCCGGTAACATTATCTTAGCAACAGAACAGACTGTGTTTGTAATAAAAATACACTTGCAACAGGTCATAGAAACATAAATAACAGCGCAATAAAAAAATAACTATATATAGACAAACAGGACGTCGGCGCGAGAAGCTGCCGAGTCCCTGTCCTCCGTCACTTCCTTCTCTTTGGTTTCTGGGGATCGTCTTAGCACTCTTCAATCGGCGACTAGTGTAAATAATATGGCTTCATATCTGGACCCAGCTGACTGAACCGGACCTGCTTTTTGTCGGCTTCTGCATAGCTTCAACGCCGTACACACCCACAGAGACACAAATATTTCACCAGCTGAAGGCATTCAGAAATGCATTAACAAGACTGTGCAAGCTGCTGTGAAAAGCACTGCTTATAATAAGAAAAATAAAACGTCAGCACCACAACTATACATATTCAGAATTGTTTGAGAACAAAGAAAACAAAGGATTGAATAAATATGCGACAGGAACAGGTGAGAACAAACACGAGCTTATGCAGATTCAGGGTACCATCACATGTCCAAATCTCAACGCAACATTTTCTCCTTTCTTTAAAGAAAATAAAAGGCACTCTCTTTTTTTTTTCAAACGAAACAGATTTAGGGCCAAAGGGCTACTCATTGGCTTTTAAAACACATTTACACTTTACAGTTAAGTATTTCTGCCATAGAAAAGAATGTCACCCATAATGTAAAGAAACACAAGAAAACAATGCCTTTAAAAAAACAACAACACACAACTGTACATGTAGTGGTTGAGACATGAGTGGTTAAAATATGCAGTGTACAATATTGCAAATGTTTCCTTCATATCTTCATGCCTCATTAACCTTTAAAAAAAACACACAACAAAAACGAGAGAAGCTTTATATTTATGTTTGACTCAGCTTTCACTTTGAAAGTGTAAAAAAAATAGATGGCAATTTAAAACATTTGTCTTTTTGCTTCTTCACCAAAATTTGATTGCTTTTTCTCTGAAGACATTGACCTTAATTTTGAATGATTTGGTCCTCGAGGCACAAGCAGAACTCACTGTAACGGGTATTAATGATGCTGAATTCCTAAAGTGAACCAGTTTACAACGCACTAATTAACCCTTGTTGATCACAACAATAAATAAATCACTGAGCTGAGGAAGAAGCTTAATCACTTAATCCCTCCTTGTATTATAGTCAATATGATGTCTGTGACTAATGATGAACTAAAATGTGCCTCAGTCTTTGGCGAAACAGGATTATGATTGTGTAACACACATTAGTAGACAAAATGAAAAAAAAAACCTAATTTTAAAAAAATATATATCTTTATATATGTATATATGTAAAAACCACCATCCTAAGACAAGCTGCGTGAACTCTGGAACAGGAAAACAATAGAACAGTGCTCTTAGAGTAATTGACACGTTTAGGTGCAAATTCAAAACAGAGACCAAAACTCCACATTCAGTGTTTAGTCTAAGTGCTGCTGCTTCTTCTTCTCCTGCCGCTGCTGCTGCTGCTGCTGCTGCTGCTGCTGCCGGTGAAGTCGCCTCATCCTCCTGGATTTAGGAGGAGAGGAAAACGTCGAGATCGGCGATGACGGCCGCCTGTCGCCTGGCAACAGCTCCCAGCAGTCGCTGAGGGAAGGACGGAGTCCCGAGATCCACCTGGAGAGACGGCGGGAGGAGACGAGAGGCAAAGTGAGGCAACAGCCGACCGGGCGGACGAATCAAAGACGACGACAGGAAGTAAACAAACAGACTCGGCGACTCCGGAAGGCGGAACACGTGCACGGTCGACCTTGACGTTGAGGTCAGGTGTTTCTCACCTGCAGGAGGAACGCAACCCTGGTGGCTTCGCGGCCGCTGTGTCTGACCGGCTGCAGGAGCCAGCCGCTGGGCATCATCTCCCCGCGGACGGCGTCCACGCTGGGCCGGGGCAGCGACTCCTCGAACACGGACTGCATGGCCAGCGTGCACAGACCAGCCTGAGGCCAGAGTCATCAATAAAACAGGTCAGGACGTTAATGAGCCGAGGGGCAGCCGCTGAATTAACCCGCCGCCTCTGGGTGATTTGCACCGGTGGTGCGGGCGGTGTTGTTTTCTACAACTCAGACTGAGGCCGGGCAGCGCTGCCGATGGTAATACGGCAGGAGGGGAATATTTTATACCTAGAAATCGAAGTGTGATTTTGTGCAATAACGAGGCTGGAAAAGCTCAGAGGAGCAACAGCAGCCGGCCATGATGATGACGGCCAGCGGCGGCTGGACGCTCTAGCAGCCGCGCTCACCTGTGTGGACTCCACGCTGATGCAGCAGAAGTCCCTCGGCTGGCTGAGGTGGCAGGCGGACGGATCTGTCAGGATGTAAACTGGACAGAGAAATGGAGAGAATGTGTCAAAATCTGGTAAACAGGCGGCACACTGAAAAAAAAAAGTTTCTTAATAAGACTTTTGCATGTTTTGTGGTTGCAGAAACTACTTACTCTCACGGGTCATTGATTCATTGATCTTTGATAGACGGATTTGACTTTTGAACTAGTGCTAATTTGACATATTTGACAGACAAACGGCTGATGTAATCCATAATAAACTATTGAACAACTTACTTTTGCTAAGGTCATTATGTTTGGGTTTAAATCTGCAATTTGAAAATGACCTTTGGACGACAGGCCAACTCCTCCTCACCAAAGCCAACTTTTTTTGCAGCATCATGTGTGCAGAGGGAGACTCACCCAGCTGAGTGCTGTCATCTAGTGGCCTGGTCCACACAGAGCGGACTGACTTGTTGTACACGTGGCTCCTGGACAGCTGGCAGACGCAGCTCCACACAGACTCCACTGGCTGGTCGAGCTCTCCGACCCCGAGGAAGCCGTGGACGGACGGGCTAGAGGAGGGCCGGTAGTAGGCCTGGATACCTCGTTCCAGTCCCTGATACCTGGAAACAGAATAATGATTAGACAGGGGAACAGTATTCTACAGGTACTGAGTGTGCAGCTCGTGCTGAGAGGAGAGGGAGCTTCTAATTTTAGCCCCAGAATGCAGGAAAATACTTGAGGAATGAGCTTTTTTTTTTTTTTTTTGAGAACATGCAAGCTTACCTCCAGCCTGCTGAGGCTTTGCCAGTTAGCAGGTTGCTGAAATCCCCAGAAGAAGCCAGTCGGACCTGTGAGGAAAACAAAAAGCACAGTTTGAAGACAGAAAGATGAAAGATTCAAACAAACAGCACATGGCCTTCTTAACGGATGAATTAATGAGTGGATGGATGGATGGATGGATGGATGGATGCAAAGACTCGATTCAGAGCCGTTACCTCAGCCACGACACGGCCGAGCAGAGGAGACGTGATGTCCTGGTAGGAGGTGGAAATGGAGGAGGAGGAGCCGAGGGAGGCGGCGCGCTGGCGTGTGCAGGCGGCGGTGGGTGACGGGGATGAAGTCATGAGGGGTTCGAACCCGGACGCGGGAGGCTCAAGACGTACATCTGACGAGACATGATGGAGGAATGAGGCGCGGTGGTGGGTTTAAAAAATAAATAAATAAATAAAAAAAAGGTCAATGCTGGGAGACTCGGCCGGTTGGCTGGAGGCTTCACGTGGGTTCTTACCGGTGGCAGAGAGCCAACCCCCAGGACGCGTCCTCGCCCGGAGCACCTCGTCTTGGAACCCTGAGATCTGAACACAAGCGGCAGTGACTTGGGTGGTCGCCTCACAATAAATAAATAAATAAATAAATAAATAAATCCATTCTGTACGTTGTTGTTTAGACGAACCTGTGCGGTCAGCTGTGAGCCGCTGCAGTGCAGCAGCTGAGCCGTGTTGCCGCTGTTGTACCCGGACGTCGGTCCGGACGACAGGCTGAGGCTGGACCCAGTGCACAAGGTGCTGCTGCTGATCCTGGTCCGGTGCCTCACCTCATCCTGAAGCACACGGAGAGAGGAAAACGGAATATTAGCTGACAGCACTGTGGCAGATGTACCGTAACATTTTAGCCAAGCATCATTATCTTGTTGGTTCTTTTATCTCAGACATAGATTTTAAGGTCTTTATTTAAATTTAAATCTATGTCTGAGATAAAAGAACCGATGACATAATTTGTAAGAGAAGACAGAATGAACTTAATTCAGTTAATGCAAGCATCACTGTAACTTAAATAATTTTGATTTGTAGCTCAAAAATACAGAAAACAACAAACCACTTTGCAAAAAATGACATTGTTCTCCTAACGTAGCTGTGAAAAGCGTGAGGAATATCAATTTCATCCAGCGGTTGAGCCTGAGGAGTCGCACCTTGGCCTCCTGGGAGACGACCTGCTGCTGGAGCCTCCTCTTCTCCTGCTCCGTCCTCTCCCGCAGTCGCTCTCTGGCTCTTGCGATCTCCGTCCGGGCCTCCTCCCGGGCTCGGCCGTAGTCCCGCAGCAGCTGCTCGATGTCAGACGGACGCTGCCCGTCTCGAGGGGCGTTGGGGATTCTGGCCGGTGAGACGGACACTTTTGAACCCCCCCGAACAAAGCCTCAACAAGGTTTTCTTTCTGCGCTTTGAGTTATTCCAACTGCTGGCGGCGCCGCTCACCTGGTGCTGTCGATGGCCTCCTGGCGAAGCTGCACGCGCTGGCCGGCCGACGCCGGGGAAGCGGCCTCGGGACGGAGAAGTTTGCTGGGACTGAGGCTGCGAGCTCTGCCGGAGGTCTGGAGACGCTCCTCCCGCTCCTGCCTCCAACCCTCGATGCTCCTGCGATGCCTGAAAGGAGTCACAGCCATGTTCTAAATATTTTTTTTTTTACTCCCCAAAAAGGGGGTCGCTGGTGTCCTGGAAAGACATGCTGAGGAATGTTCTTCAAATAACAGAACATCTGTGTAAAAATAAAAATCTAAGTAATTCTATAATATGTAATGGCCTTATTAAGTAATCAGTAATAGTATTGGTGAGGACTGAAATGCAAGTATCCCTACTTGTTCCATTATAAAGTGGTATGGGTGCAACCCTAGCCGACTCTCATCATCCTAGCTCCACTGCAGATGTGCTGCGCTCCCACCTCTCGTACAGCTGCTGCTTGGTGGCGGCTGCTCCGGGAGCCTGCAGCAGCCGCAGCTCCTCCTCCCTGCAGCTCGGCGTCGCACTCAGCATCTTCAGCAGGGTGTCCGTCTCCCCGAGGCCGTAGTGCAGCTTGGCCTCCGTCAGCTCCACGCTGAGCGGCGTGGGGTTCCCGGGCAGGCCCACCGTGGCCATCAGCCGCTCTCTCTCCCGCCTCAGCCTCTCGATCTCTCCGGCCCTGCGGCCGCCGCCGGGTCCCGCCGCCAAGCTCTCCTCCACCACGCTCCACTCGGCGGCGGGGCGCCTGGCGGCGATGCCGGACCAGTTGTTGAACTTGTTGTGCAGGGGAAGGTCCTCGGGGACCACGCGGTGGTCCTCACACTCAGCGCTCAAAGGTTTCATGTTGACCAGGACGTCCGTGTTGCACTCGCTGGGCGCCGGTGACGCCGCTTCGTCTTCCCGAAGCAGATCCGCCGCCATCGCCGCACTGACGCTCGGACTCTGTCGGTAGGAGTCGACGCTGAACTCCACAGATGCGAGCGCCGCGGCCTGCTGCTTGGGATCATCGGCGGGTCTTAAAATGGGAGAGATGCTCTGCGTGTTGAACGCATTGGCCGAAACGGAAGACGACCTCTGTCGCTTCTGTTTCTCTCCAAAGTCCGGCGACGAGTCGAGGCTGACCGAGCCGTCGGCGGAGCAGCTGACCGAGCCGTCGGACGAGATCGGGTGAGTCTGCTGCCCTCTGGGCCTGGACCCTCTCCTGACCCCCACCGTCAGTATGGGGGACGAAGCGCGGTCCGTGAAGACCCCTGGCCTCGACCCTCGGGAGGAAGCCGACCTGACGTGCCTCTGCGCTGCGACCGGTGCGGTGTCGTCGGCGACCACGCGGACGACCAGGCTGACGCTGTGCCGGCTTGGATGAAGCGGCGTGGACGGCCTCTCCGTCTGGACGCCGACGTCCGCGGCCGTCTGGGTGGAGAAGTCTCGCTTGTCGGCGGCGGCGGCGGACGGGTCGGCGCTCCATCTCCTCCCCCTCCCGCCTCCACCTGTTCTCATCTCCTGCACGTCCTCCAGCAGGTCCGAGGTGCTGTCGATGAGCTTGCTGAGGTGGACCGACATGCTCTCCATGCTGGCCCACGTCTGAGACTCTCTGAGGCTGCGGCTGCTGCTGCTCCTCTGTACCGCCGCTGCCACTCCGTCAGTGCAGCTCCTCCTGTGACGCTCCCTCCGCTTCACAGCAGCAGCAGCAGCAGCAGCCAAAGCAGCACATTCAGGTCGCTGCTCAGTTTGAGTGCCGCGTTCAAACGACCTCCTCCTCATCGGGGTCACGCCCTCCGCCCGGGGCTCCCGCTCGGGCGCGTACACAAACACGATCTCGTCCACCCGGCCAGAGCCACCCGACTGAGGCGCCCGGCCGTCGACTTGCTCCTGGTCTCTGTCCTCGACGCTGCTGAGGGTGCTGGAGAGGCCCCTCCTGGCGCCGTAGGCGCTGAGGTGGGAGTTGAAGGGCGGAGAGTCGCGGCCGTTCAGGCCGTCGTCCACGCTGCAGCACCTCGCCATGCGGCCCCCCACGACGCCACTGCCGCCGCTGCCAGCGATCAGGGGCGGAGACTTGCGGGAGAGGTCGGCGGCGCTTCCGAACGCCGGGCTCTTGTGCGCGAGCTGCTCGGGGTCGGCGTCCTGCCACGGGCTGACGAAGGGGTTGATGTCGCTGGAGGCGAAATGCATGGAGGCGTCGCGAGGCTTCTGCATTACCTGCTGCTGCTGCTGCTGCTGCTGCTGCTGATGATGATGATGAGGATGATTTTCCTCCACAGTCTCCTGTTTGGACAGGACAGAGTTCCTTCCTCCGCTGGAATCTTGACCAGCTTTATTAGTGTTGAGACTTTCTTCCAAAGTTTTGATTTCGGATCTGCTCTCTTGCACTTTGGGGAAAATGTCAGATTTGCTGCTTCCACCTTGTGTGAACTCCTGGTTTCTGCTGTGCTGAGAGCAATGACTCACACCTCTGGGCTGCAGGCGGCTGCGATGCCCTCCCGAGGCCTGAGCGTCTTCTTCATCTGAGGACTTCAAAGACGACTCTGGGGAAGAGGCGAGGCCAGTCTGGACCTTGGACCTCCGAAGCCTTTTGACCTTTTTGGATGCGGCGGCTGCACTGTGCTGCTGCGTGTGAACGCTGGATATCACGGACTGATTGGAACTGGCGTCCTGTGTCATTTTTTGCTCAGACTTCAAAGGGCCGGAGTCGTTTGTTTCAGGGTGCGACACCGTGGAAGCTTCAGGTTCTTTGCTGGCTTTCGCTGCACAGTTACGACATTTGTCGGCGTATCTGATGTTCACAACGCATTTCTGGACTACGTGGTGAGGTTTCGGGGATTTCTTTACGGTTGCAGTTCGACTGGTCCTGTCTTTGCGAGCTGCAGACTGGCTCACGGAGACGTTTTCATCCACTGGTGCATCTGTTCTGTGTTCTTTCAGTTCAAGATCTGCTCCATCCAAGTTCAGGTCAAGGCACTTGAGCGGGTGTGGAATCGGAATTGAAGTGACCTGCTGGGCAAAACTGCAGCTGAGGTCTTTAAGGTCGCTCGCCGCTTCCGCAAAGATGCCCACCGCCTGACTGCAGCTGCAGCCCTCTTCCCTCGCGCCGCCTGGGGGAGGTGCTTCACCAAGCACTCGACTCGATTTGACGGTTGAACGCAGGCTGATTTGAGCCTCACCGATCGTGTCGTCGGGAGGAAATGCCGGACTCTGATGAACTAATTGACTCGCTTGCCGAAACAATGCGCCTTTGATCGCGGCGGGTTCTCGCAAGTCGAAGCCTTTTCCGATTGAGAGCGAGTTCAGCGCCTGCGAAACACGGCTGCGATATTCTTCACGGCTGATTGAGTCAGACTGAATGTTTTTGATGCAGCACGGATCCACTCGCCCTCCGTTTGACGCCGCGTCCAAGAAGCCGCGACCGCAGTTAAAGTCTGGTGCGACTTCTGGAGATGTGAGCGTGCGGCTCTCGGGACCGGGCAGCTTTAGTACGAGTCCGTAGCTCTTGTTTCTCAACTTGTTTTCCGTCGCAGCTGGAGACGAGGCCTTCGTGCTCCGCTCGTCGCCGCCTCCGACGAAGGACGCTCGCACATGCTCGTTGACCACCTCCGAGATCCTCAGGTCGATGGCGCTGCAAATAGCAGCCGACCAGGACGTGCGGGTGCTGATTTCTCGGGAGGCCTCCTCCGCTCCCGTCTTCATCGTCTCACTTCCACCTTCAACTCTTCCTGCTGAGGTTCCATTCTGACGTTCCGACTCCTCCTGTTTTGGACAATTTGGTGCAACGCCTTTAAAAACGGGCAACAGGTTTTTAAACTCCCCCTCTGAGTCGGCCCCTTTGTTGTTGCTGTCGCCCAGCCAAATCTCCCCCTGGCTGCCGACCGGTGCGGTGCAGGAGGCCGCCGGCTCGGCGCTGTCGCTCCTTTTCGGCATTTTCAGGCTGCCTGTGAAGGCGTCCCGCTGCTCCTTGTTCCTCTTCCTGGAATTCTTACAATCGGACCTAACGAGCTCCCGCTGGGCCGCCCCGCAGCGCTCGCCGCCTTCGCTTTCACCCCCGTTTGACTGCTCGTCCCACGCCGAGGACGGGGCTCCGTCAGATTTCTGGTTGCTTTTCAAAGCGTTGCCGCTAGCAGCGTGCAGACCGCGCTGACCTTCGGCTCGGGCAGAGTGACTGGAGGCGGTAAACGCACAGGATACCTCAGCTGGTGGGCCAACTGAGGTGGATACTTCAGCGACGGGCGACCCTGAGGCGTCGGGAGCCGCGACGCTCGCAGAATTCGTGAGCGCGTGGAGGGATTTAACCTGCGACGCTCGTTTGCCGTCGCACCCGTGCGCAGAATGGGAGCCCAGCAGTCCTTCTGATTGGCCTTCACAACACGCTTCACCTGTCAGAGGCTTCTCTGGCGACTCTTTCATCTGCGGGGTGGCCTCTAATATAAAACTGTGTCCTTTCAAAGCTGCCTTTTCACCTTCATCGCTTGCCGACGTCGAGCTGCGGCTGCTCACTCTGCCCTCTGAGAGGTTCGGACTGGCTGCACCGCCGCTGCTGCTGCAGACGATATCTGGACACATCTCTTTTCTCTGGACAGGTAGACAAGCCCTGGGAATCTTGGAGCTGTCTGCTGCACAGGTGGAGGACCAGGCGCCAAGTGCCTGCAGGTGTTCTGGCTCCCCGACGCTGCTGCTGCTACTGCTGCTGCTGCTACTGCTGCTGCTGCTACTGCTGCTGCTGCTGGAGGAATGTGCACCGCTTGTTGGCTCGGTTTGCAGATTCTCTACAGCGAGTCCGCCACTGAGATCCTCCTCAACAGCTTTTTGGCAGGGAGACTTTGGTTTTGCAACAATGCGAGTTGGATGCGTGAATCCACGCTGGCTCCAATGAGCCTCCGTTGAGCCGGCTTGAGGCCTCTTGACCGGCGACTTCTCCACAGTCAAGGAATCGTCAGACATCTGGCTGTCTTCGCTATCTCGCTCCGCCTCCTCCTCGTGTCTCAGCCGCTCTGCCAGCACCGTGGCGTAAGCAGAGGACAGGGAGTCCAGAGAAAAAAGGCTCTCGCAGTCGGACATCATTTCGCCCCAGTCTCCTCCTCCTCCTTCTTCCTCCTCCCAGGCTGACAGTCCCTGCTGCGTCTCCACCCATCTGCTGGTCTTGTCCGTCAGAGCCTCGTTGCTGCGCCACCGCCGCGGTCCGATGTCCTCCGGCAGAGTCTTGCGGTCCAGCTCCACACACGAGACGGCGCTTTTCAGTGCGCATTTGCCGTGCCGGGCTTCTCTGAGACTTCTTGGCCTCCACAAATTTTTGGGTTTTTTCCCCGGAGGAGGCTTCCTGAAAACTCTGAAGAGCGCAGTCTTTAGCCTGGGGCCCACGGAGTGAGACAAAGTCCTTCTGATGGACTCCAGTTTGCCGTCTCCTTCGCGCGGTTGGTCGACTTCACTCTTGCGAGGGATATTACGAAACGCGGCTGCTTGTACGTTTTCTTTGCTGGCTGAAGATCCGGCGGGAGGCTTGAGAGACAGAGCGGCGTTCTGATCCGACCTTTTCTTGAAAGACAGGTCTCGGTTTGGCAGCAGGGGTTTCCTCTCGGGGCGCTCCCTGCCGGGCTGAACCTGACACTCCTCTTTACCTGCGTGTCTGATGTTTTCCGAGGAGCTGCGGCAGGTTTGATGGGATCCTAAAAGGAGAGCGGCGGAACAGCTTTGGGTTCTTTCCCGAGGCAGGCACTCGTCTGAAAGCCACTTCCGGGTGCCGACTAGATTTAACGGGTTTGACGTCCTCTCGCTGGATCTGTTCCTCTTCAAAAAGTGTCTGTAATAGAGAGAAAGGGACGGGATGGTTGTGGATTTTATCCTGATTGCTGCGAGTGACTTTTCAGACAGCGTGCGTACCTGAAGATGGGCGTGTTCTGTGGGTAGAGGCGGGAGAGAAGGTCAGCCGAGAAGGATCTTCCCCTCATCTCTGTGGCGGGCGCCTCCAACTCTGGACAGTCGGGACTGTCAGGTGCTACAGGTAAGGCTCTCTCCAGACGCTGGAGTTCCCTTTTCGCCTCCAGCAGGCGCCGTTTGCGGGCAATCCTCTGCAGCTGATAGTGCAGCCTCTTGCGACGGATGCGGCTCTCGGCGCGGCAAAGGCCGTGATGCTTCAGCAGCTCCTCTTCCACCAGCTTCTTCCAAGCCCTGACCGTCACGGCCGGACACTCCTGCATTTGGCCGGAGCCATCCTCCGAATTCTGATTAGTCAGGCGCTCCAGGAGGGGTGCAGGGAGGAGGTCCGCCTGGACGCCGGACTCCTGGGTGACGGCCACCAGGCGCCGTTTCTCCTGCACGATCCATTCCTGAACTGTTGCAATAAAAGGCCAAGAGAGGAGAAAACACATTAATACACTTTTGACTGATGTGGCTTGAAAGCGTAGGCAAAAAAAAACAACTTTTACGAGTGCTTGACAGGGGGCACACACTTTCGCCGTGCTGCCGTTGGAGGTGAGCCTGCTCCCGCTCCAGCTCCTTCTCCGCCCGCCTTTGTTCCGCCTGAATCTCCTGCCGCAAGCTCTCCACGTAGCGCTGCTGCACCTCCACGTGCTGCCGAGTGGCAGGCTCCTCCATGCGGGAGACGCCGGCACTCGGCTGCCCTTGGAGCTTCACTTCTTCAGCGCTTTGAAAACAGACACACAGATCTGGGATCAAATGGATAGCTTGGAAAAAAAAAAAAAAAAAAGCTTTGACGGTGAAAAAAAAGTTAGGGGAAAGAATTTTTTACCTCGGTTTAAGGGTAAGTAAGTCTAACTTAAAGCTCCGCTGGTTCAAATTAAAAGCTTCCGTTGTAGATTTCTTTTTAAAGTTCTGCCAGCAGTGACTCAAGACTGTCCTGTGACGACCGCTCACTAAAGTGGGGGGAGGAGGGCGGGGGTGCTAATGGAAACACTTGGCATCCGCGCCAGCTGGACTGAAACATGCATAAGGCTGTGGCCTATTTCCACGGCATGAACAATCGCGCTGCAAGTGCGCCGCTTATCAAACACAAGAGCTGCAGGTTGTCAGAGTGGCCTCGGCGCCTTCATCACAACACGCACCAACGCCCCCAAAAAGTGCGACGTGATCGTGCTCTCCGGGTGCAAAAAGAGGTGCGAGGCCGCTGTGGAGGCGCTGAAGGCGCTGGTCCCTGTCACCATCGAGGTGGAAGTGCCTTTTGAGCTTCACCGCTACATCATTGGACAGAAGGGCAGTGGAATTCGCAAGATGATGGAGGAGTTTGAGGTTAATATTCAAGTGCCTGCTCCTGAGCAGCAGTCCGATAAAATCGCCATCACCGGCTTGGCCAATCACCTGGACCGCGCCAAAGAGGGCCTCTTGGAGCGAGTCAAGGAGCTGCAGGCCGAGCAGGAGGATCGGGCTCGCAGGAGTTACAAGTTGACCATCACTGTGGACCCCAAGTATCACCCCAAAATCAGGGAGCAGTACATTACCTGTCAGCAGGAGTCGGGGGGCAGAGGTCAATGTAGGTGCAGCTCGTGCCAACTTCACTGGCCTGAGGGACATTGCATAAAAGGAAAGTAAAAACAAGTTGAGCCTTGGCGTCCTCGCGACGTAAATTCGTGCCGCGGAAAACGAGCGAGCGCGAGTTTATTAAAGCGCGCGCCACCGCCGCCGTGATTGCCATCGTAATGAATAGCATCCTTTTAATCTTTGGCATGATTATCACCTACCCGTCTGCGCTCCCGAAGGACCGCCGCCTCGTCGGGGTGGTTGAAGCGGAACTTATGCACTCCTCCCAAGGTGAGCACCATCCCTGGGGGACAGAGGCAGATCCTTCATCATCCTGCAGGAGCCGGTCCGTGCAGGTGCGTGAGCGTGCATGCACGTGTGTGTATTTTTTGCAGTCCGGCTGGTGGGAATGTGCAAGTGTTTATCCTTGGGAAGATTGGGTTGCCATGCATACGTAATGGAGCATTGACCCATATATGTTTATCTGCGCATATTCAAGAGTGTGCATATAATTGCACATTAACCTAGATGTAATAGTCAGCGCGGCGCTGCAATTACATGACCCTTGGGTTGCATCCTCAAAGTCAGCGCTGCTCAGCCTGATGTGACGTCGTCACTGTGTGTTTCAATGCTGTCTGACAGCGATGAAGAGGATGAGAAGAAGTGTCACGTGTTGCTCATGTGTATTTTTCAGGAAGGTATGTTGATTCTCCCACTGCATGCAATGATAGAGGCTAAACGTAAAGGTGCCATAGTAGGCTAAATTCACTTTTCCCAGCGGTGCAATGCCGCACGTCTCTGTCTTGTCATTGATTGCCCCAGAAACGGGAGATGTACATGAACTGTAACACTGGACATTTATGAACATATCCGAATATTTTTGTGGAGTTAAAGTGATCAAATATTAAAACACAACTGTGTTGGACAACAGCTGCAGTATTTGAGTGGAAAACTGACCTTGAGCCAGTCTGCAGGGCTCGGTGATCTCTCGGCCGTTGAGCTGGCAGACGCCCCCTGGAAGCGGCCTTAAGGTTACCATGCCGCCACAGTTCTCAATCACGCAGCGGGCGTTACCCTCCAGAACTGGAGAAGCAGCAGGCAGAGACACGAGTGTAGTTTTGGATTTAAAAAGGTCGTGCTGATGTAAATACATTCAACGTTCAATGCAGCGTCTAATGAGAAGAAAAGAGTCCCGTTTAGGAAGCTTCACGACACGTTCCCATTGAACAGGAGAAATGTGCCAGGGCTTTTCTTTTTTTGCATTTATTACCATGTTCTCTATTTAAAGCTGCACTTGTTTAATCATTTATCAGTAACCATACATAGTTCTGTGCAGCTGGGTGGACAAAAAAAAAAAAGAACCGATAAATAAATAATACCTATTTGCGGTTCTTCAAGTTGTTCCTGGGGTCCGATGAGAGTCATTCCTTCCTGTGAGACAAAATAAAAAAAAAAACAAGGTTATGTACACAAGGTAGCTACAGTATATTATTCAATAAAAATGACTGTAGAACAAGTTTTGCTTCAAAGCATGAGGGCAAACGCAGATATATGTCAGAGGGTGACCTGAGAGCTATAGGCCCTTTACTTAGCCGACGGAAAAGATATCAATTGTTTATATGAGGTCTTATCTAACAGGATTAAAAGCTTTCTTCTACATGGTGTCAGGACCACATGTGCTCCCAGGTGGCCTCGGCCTCTTCACACGCAGGGAACGGTGTAATCGGCGGGCCTGAGGGGAGGCTTGTCATTGTCAGAATCAGGGAGGCTTAAGCTCCCCCGAGCCCTCGCCTCAGAACTGAGAGCATCTTATCCGGTACGAAAGTTATGCATGGCGGAGGACGCGCTCAGACAAAGGCATGGGAGAGAGAGATCGACGGGACGACGAGAGGGGGGGGGGAACCCAAAACGAATAAGAAGACTCTGCAGGAATTTGCACACACTGTTCATGAACAGCGGTTGTCTTTTTATCAGAATGTCTCTCCAGGGATGATGATGATGATGATGATGATCATATCATCATCATCATCATCATCATCATCGCGTGGAAAACAAAAGATCAAAGCGCAGGCAATCAAACAGGATGAGATCAGATGACGAGGTCGTACCCTGAGGTGATAGAACACAACTCCCGTGCTGAGGACGTCCCGGTCCAGGGAGACCAGGTGCGGCTGGAGGGAGTTGATGAGGAACCCGGCCTGGTCTCCGTTGATGTCCAAACTGTAGCGCTCCAGCAGCTCCTTCTTGTCCCTCCAGCTCTCCGACCAGTCCTTGGTCAGCTGCTCCACCTGAGGAGGGGCGGAGGCGTGGAGATTTGCCCGTCAGCGGGAACAACACGCTTCAACGCGACGCGCTCGGGTGCGAACGTCTCGATCCAGCTACCTTCAGTTCGTTCTGCAGAACGATGTCGGAGAGATTTCCATCCCTTTCATCACTCAGCGACGGGCTGAGATCACGCTGCTGTCAGTCAAGCGGGGGATAATAGATACGTCAAAACACAAAACAAATCTGTGCATCAGGGAAATGTCATATTCCATCTTAATCTGTCACCACCCCCAGGATTAAAAGTGTCTTCAAGAGGAGCTCTAAATTAGGACTTTGCCACAGAAGCTTAGTAATTGCAGCAGTGTAAACCCAGAAAGATGCAGTGTACTTCTAAAGGAGTTAACGATGTCCCCCAATGATTTAAAAAAAAAAAAGAAAAAGAAAAGAGCCTTCATACCATTTCAAAGCTGAGCAGCATGCTCTTAAGCCTGTCAATCTCCTCCCTCAGTTCCCTGATTAGTCGGACGTTGGCATCCTGCAGGAGGAATCAAAGCACACATCAACCAGCGAGGAAAATAAATAAATAAATGCATGTTTTCGCGCAAACGTCACATCTTGCCATCTCGCTCCGAAACAGCAACCGACCTCATTAACCCGGGGCTTGTTAACAATATTTCTGGCATGGGCAGCGTAGCGCAGGGTGCTGAGGGTCTCGTTATAGCTGCTCGCGGAGGGGGATACCGCTGCAACACAGGGAATGCAAAAAAATAACAAAAAGAAAAAAAACGACTTCACAAGGAAGAATATAACATTTCATTAATAAAACATGCAGTCACATCATCAGATTGCCAACTAGAATATACAATGTATTGGGAGCATCATCAATATTGCAGTATGCTTGCAGCAGGCTGCACAGACAGACAATTAGACAATAATTGCACACACAATAAAAACCTACGTTGCGCATAATCAGAGCCCTGGTATTGTTACAGCAGTGAGTCCTATTGCATTTGTCTTACTTGCAATCATGATGGTCTTTGAGTTGCCCCCCAGGCTGTCTTTTAGGAGCCAGGTTAGGACCGAGTCTCTGTAGGGGATGAAGCAGTGCCTCCTTCCTCCTCCTCCAGCTCCTCCAGACAAGGAGCTGCTGTGGCTTCCCAAGGTGCTGCCGTCGCCCTCCGACGCCATACTGTTGATACTCTGACAGCTGCTGGACATTTGGGAGTTCTGGGCTGGCAAGGCGACAGGTTTGCAAGAGTGTGCTTAAAGTCTAAATCTACGTTAGTTGATCACAGGGCCGAGCATTTACAGAGACAGCCGGACCTTTAGCCAGTTGCTAATTTTTCTTTTCAGTTTTCTTATTTTGTCTTATTAACAATAAACAATGAAGTCATGTCTATTTTGTTTGTGTGCCTCTGATGCAGCTAAACCCTTTGAAACTTAAATAAAATTATTATATTTAAAATTCAATTCAATTTGAAGATTTTGAGGGTGCCTGAAAACTTTTATTTTTAAATATATATACGAAACGTTTCTGTCCTTTAAAATTACATTAACAACCACTGCTTCAAAGACATCAGAGCTGGTTGACTTAACTTACCAAGAGCCGATATGACGATGCCCAGAGTGACCAGAGACTTGTTGATGTTGGAACCCTCGGTCAGTCTGTCCCGGCAGTACTGCGGATCCGCTCGCTCACTGGCAGACACAAGACAAACACAGAAACACACCGCCAGGCGTTTGTCAGAAGACGCAGTATGCTGAAGGAAGGAGAAAAAAGCACAAGACCGCAGCACTGATCCACTAGGGGGCAGCTGTGTCAGCGTGTTCAATGGGAGGGATGAGGCGGAGGATTATTTTTTTATTTTCAAGTTTCCAATCCTACCTTCCTGCCAAGTCGACCAGGTTTATCTTGCTGACAATTTCTGAAGGCAGGTTGTTCTCCAGGGTTGCCTGAAGAGTAGAAATACAAAAAAAAACAAGACAGGCAGTGATGAGAATCTGCCAAATCCAGGCTGCGGATTAACCGTGTCGTATCTGACGGCGGCTGCTCGGAGGTGAGCGAGAGATGACCTGTGTGTACTGGATGGTGAAGATGGCGTGAGATCTGCTGCTGGCGTCGTGGTTGTGGGTCGCCGCCGTGATGCGGTTGGCGATGCCTTCCTCCAGAAGATCGATGGCCTGCTTGCAGCTTGTGACAACATGCTGAGACAGATCTGATGAGAGAAAGAGGAAAACAGCACAGCGAGAGAAGAAGTTTGACGTAGTTCCAGAAAAGCTTTGAGGGAGATAAAATTCACAATGCAGACTCAAACACGTGAAGCTCCTGAATGCACATGTTGACGATTTACACTTGCAAATCATTCCACAGGGAACAATAATGATCATTAGTTGCTTTTTAAGGTTCTGCCTTGCCCCCAAACAGAGTTACGCCGATTAACTTCATGTAAATGGCGACCTGTGAGTATCCGGATGTGCATCAGAGGATGACAAGGAGATTCATGAAGATGCAAGATGACAAAAACAGGAAGTATGTCTCATCAGTGGGTCACATTTGGTTGGTCATACGAGGCATTTTGAAAGACTCACAAATCTTAAGTAGGTTGTACACACAAAAAACACAATACACAAAATAAAAAAAACTAAATATAAACAATAAAAAAAATATGATTTATTTACGTGGGAAAACAGTTCTGAAAGCAGAGCCTTAATCTGTGTCAGACTGTGTGTGTGTGTGTGTGTGTGTGTGTGTGTGTGTGTGTGTGTGTGTAAAGCGTTCTCCCCTTGAGACGCAAGGAAATGACTTCACTTCCTGTGGTCAACTGGGATTTCTCTTGATGCAGACAATGAGTGGATGTGGGATTTAGGACGCGTGTGGAAAAGGAGGAGGAGTCAGGAGGAGGAGAAGCAAGAGGAGGAGGAGGAGGAGGAGACAAAGAAAGGAGGAGGAGTCCAAACAGCAGGGAAAGTGAGACAAGCTGAAAGAGGAGACGACCACGGGCCACTTGTAAAAGTTACAGGACACAAGAATTCCTAAAAAGTACTGTCACACACCCAAGACCATAATTGAGGTAAATGTTGTGTTTTGGTGTCTGTCGCAGTGTTGACTCTTGTCGTAAATCCAGAGTCAGCACGCCAAGAACAGCGCTCGAGCAGAAATTTCAAAAAATATATATATGAAAATATGCAAATTCCACATCACATTGTGCAAGTTCATTCACAACAGAGATTTCCCAAAGGAAGCGTTGCAGAAAACTGTGTCAATCATTGGGAAATTATTCTTGCAGCGTTTTGGGGATTTGCAGCCATGAGACCCCTTAAATCTGCAAGACGAGGGGGGAAAAAAGGGACTAATGTGGTGATTTTTTTTATCTTGATGTTGTTCCCGAACTGGGGATTTATGTTGGCTTACTGCGAGGATAAAATGAGCCAAAAAATAAATAAACAATTGTGGTTTACTTTCTTTTGGTTTCCTGAAATCCCTCGTCTTTGTGCGTTCCCTCTTTTAAGTTAACTTGAGTCCCGTCTGGGCATCCGTGTCTCCAACTACCTCTCATCACAGAGCGTGAATGTAGAGCCGCGGCCGACACACTCACCCTGCACGTACGGCCCTTTCTCAGGATGCTCTCTGACCCTCAGGGAGACCCTCTTCTTCTGCTCCGCCGGCCGCAGCAGGTCTCGGACCCGCTCGTTATAGATCTCCAGGAAGCTGCGGGGACGGAGAAGAAAGAAGACGTCCCGTGATAACGACACACTGTCTGCTGCAGTTGCGATGATGCTTGTCACTGACGCTCATCCTTTTTGATTGTCCGCACGCCGGCAAACACAAACGGAATTGAGGAGTCCACAGAGCTGCACAAAAACTAGAAAGACCAGTTGCTTTGCATTGTGTTGTCTGCAGCTTAATTGTTGGTGCAAGTTTGCTCACGGGCGACATCCCTCAGATCCAGACAATGCCATCAGTACCTGATCTCCAGCCTGCTGGTGTTCTGGCCTTCACCACAGATGTCTTGTGATCTGAAGAGACCCTGCATGACAAAGAGACCAGATAGTCAAGTTACCCAACAATTCTAGAGCCACGATGAAGTGAAACTACGCAACCTACGACTGTACCTGGCAGATCCGAGGAGTCAAGCCGATAGAGTCCTAAAAACAGCAACAACAAAAAAAATTCAGAAGAAAAAAATGAATGCTTTTAACTTTAGACTGGTATAATGGTTGGAGATGTTTTATGATAAAATGCTTTACTTGTTGTTGCTACTGTTCCAACTAAGTTGGGCCAGCTGGAACCTGCAAAACATGTGTGTGATGCCACAAAGCGAGCTGAGTTCTCACCGGCGTTCCCATCATGGTGTACGTCTTCCCCGATCCCGTTTGGCCATAAGCAAACAGACACACGTTGTAACCCTCAGAGGCTCCAGACAGCACTGACACACCCAGGTCCTGGAACACCTGAGGAGCACAAACAGACACACACACCTTAGATAACAAATACACAGGATGAACAAAGAGATTTCTTTAAATTTCTGGAGAGAGAAGCACAGATTGAGCACAAATTTGGCTTGGCTGCGAACTGAGATGCCTGCTTATGTGTGCGCGTCTTATTGACAGTGCAGCCATATAGTTCCATGGCATTGTTTTTGCTTTTAAACACCAGTGTGTGTTCACACTGAGGCTTCGCTGCCACAATGCCGTGGCGCCGAGCCAGAGCGTCGGGGAGGCAACGGTGCTTCCTGCTAAAAGGTGTTTTGCTGGGGAGCCGAGAGGTCAGCTAATACTTTGTGTAAACAACAGATTTGCTGCGCTTGTGTGAGAGTAGACACAAGTGCCAGAGTTGCAAAAAGAAAAAAAAAAAGGGATAGGAAAAAAGAAATAAGCCTGGACTAAGAGCGCCGTGGAGAGATGAGGGGATCTGGAGGAAGCCCTCTCAAAACAAACAGGCGAGCCCCGTGTTTGTGCTTCTCCTTGCGTCCACATGTGAGCACCAGCGTCTAGAGGAGGCCCCATCATGTTCACTCGTTCTTCATTATCAACACTCTACAGGTACACCACACACGGATGATGCATAGCTGCATGGATCTACTAATGCATCCGAAGAATAAAACACATCACAACACAGAAATCAAACGTCACAATCTGATCACTCTAAAATCCTTGATAGGTCCAGTGTGTAATATCTGGCCTGATTTGTGATTTTTATATTGGTAAAAGCTTAATATACTGCCCATAAATAGATTAAGAAAAGTGTATACTCACAGTACAATAAAAGTATTTTGGTTTTCCTACCCACACAACGGTTCTTATATAAGAACATACATAGAGCGAGGATCTTGCTCCTAGTTGCCATCTTGCACCGCCATATTTCCAAGGAAGCTGCGGCGAAATATGGCCGGGGGGGGGGAAGCAACCTGATCTGGGCCAGACCTGAGACACAGCACATTCCCCTCCACAACCATAACACACAGCGTCAAGATCAGCCCAAGACCCCCAGGCCTGGACCACAGGATGAAGGAATGCTCTCCAAGCTCTCCAGCCACCTCCAAGGATCAAACACGGGAGTCCTTTCAACGCACCACCGGCGTGTAAATGTGTGCGTCCACCACCGGCCACGGCGAGGAGAGGCTGGAGATAAGCCTGTGTATACACCCTGGGAGCGGTGGGAATGGGTTTAGCTTGGATGTGGTTGAAAGCTCTTGTGAAAGGACTGCACCTTGTGAAAGCACCCAGAGAGCGGTTCCCCGGTCGTCTGGCTGCTCTTTGGAGTGTTTTGAATTTCGGGGTAGCGCTCAACAGCCGGGGCTTTTCTCTCTGAGAAACGTCAAATGTTACAAAACTGTGCGGTTAAGCTCACAAACATGCACGATCCTCAAAAAAGGTCAAGGCCGGCTTTTGTGTTTCTCAGCCGTACTGGAGGTGTGGGAAAGCAAAGTGTTGGCCACGTGGGTGCAATAATTGCACAGCCAGCAGTGACGCAGGAATATGGAGTCAAATGCTAACACATGTCCAAGGTGTTCGGAAAATGTCTAATGTGTTGGAGCGACATTCCAAACATTATTATTTTTTAGAGGAGTCGGGGTTTCAGAATCTGGGGGGGAAAAAATGCCTGCGTCAGAATCACAATGCTTTATTAGCTTGTTGTTTGGATAAAAAGTTAAATCATCATTATGTATTCATTCATCATAGAGGAGAATTAGCATACTATTTAAGATATTTAGAATTGTTATTTTTATTATGAGTAGTAGTAGTAGTAGTAGTATTAAGATGCCTACTAATGGATCGCCTTACTTTTCGTCACCATGGACAGACGAGCTGTTCCAATAAAGAAGAGCTGTCTGGATTTATCCACTGGCAGATGAAGTGTTCACTGCAGCCCTACACTTCAGAAACACCACTTGCTCGTGGACCTTTCACTATGTCGCCTTGCCAACCCTCTGCAGACAAGAGCCACGTGTCGCTAGTAAAAAAAATGCTTCCCTCCAGCCACTGCCGAGTGACTGAGTGACCTTATAAATCAGCCAGTAGGCACTCTGACAGAAACAAGGGGCACATTCCTGCGTGCGTGCCGGAAATCATTTTTTACACTGGGAGCTAAAGGTGTCGCAACAACCTTTAATTCCTGTGTTGTTTTGTCAGAAACAGATGCCGGCGTCAGCGAAGACACAATAATGATTTTGCACATCTGGGCAATTTGGTCTTCACAACAGAGAGAATTGAACAGAACCCTGGTTCTGTGTTGGAACTGAATTCATTTGCACAGCAATTTCAATCACATTCGTGGTGCAGCAAGCAAATTAAAACCACAAGGCGGTGTGTCCAGGTGTTGTAGCCGTAGCCAGCAGGCCGGGATGACAAACTTGTTCTGTGCGGTGACAAACAGAGCACGTCACAGAAACTTCATCAAAACTCTGAATGGATGACACGCCATATTGTCACATGTCATCTATTCATGCTTGATAATGCTGCCTTGTTCTTGTTCATTGTGCAATTTTTTTATTTTTTATTTTTATTTACTTTATTTTATTTTGTTATTTTTTATTTTGTTTGTTTTGTTCTGTTTTTGTTTATGTATTTATTATTTTCATTTTTATTTTATTCATTCATTTTCTTTATTACTATTATATATAAATGTTTTCCAATTTAATTGAATTATATTTCCTGTACCTTATGACATAAGGAGAAAAAAAAATAATTATGATTGCCTCATGAGAAAAATGTATCCAACGCGACGTACTCTGTGCAATAAAAATAATATAAATTAAAAAAAAACAAAAAAACTCTGAATGGAATCTAGGGGGTGACGCCGACTTCATGCGCTCCTTGTCTTGGGAAAGATAAACTCTTGTTTATCCTCAAGAGAAGTGACCTGATGAAGTGTGCAGTCCTCCTGGGGCCCGGGACCACCGAGGGGTAGTGCACCCCCGCCCGCCCACCAGCCCGCCAGCCTCTCGGCTGAATGGTGACTTTAACGTGGACACACACAAACAAAAAAAAAAGTTGCCTCCCGTGTCTTGTCCTCATCCCACCATTCAAAAAGAGACACAGACAAGCCGTCCTGCCTCAAACACAGAGAATCAATACGGCCCCTTGTTAAAGTTGACCCTCTTAAATTCACTCTATGGGGGCTACAACAAGGCTGAGGGGTCCCGCCAGGCCTCGCACAAAGAGCCGCAACCTCACTTCAAGTTCCGCCTCTGAACTTCCACTCTCTCTCTCCTCTTTGTGCGTCACACCTTTTATTTTGTCTCCTTCGGCACAGTCGAGCCCGTTTCTTTTATTTCTTTTTTATTTAATCAAAATTCTACACTATACTTCTGATGACCTCTCGGAAAGACAAAAAAAAATAAATAGTAAATGCTGAGACTGCGGTGGAGCGTTTCATTCCTGTCACGCCAACCCTCCGCCGACATAGCCCATTTTTACTTTCTGCAGCTCCTGGTGGCGCTGGCAGGTATTTTTTCACCGAGGTACGAGGAGGCGCTTGTGTTGCTCGTATGGACTACCAGAAGTCACACGTGTGCAAGTCACAAGCAAGTCTCAAGTCTTAACCGTCAAGTCTCAAGCAAGTCCCAAGTCACTGTGGTGAGAATCAAGTCAAGTCATTGCTAAAGTCAAATAAGTCACAGCTCAAGTCATACAAAATCTGATCATCCAAGTCAGTTTACACATTGAAATCAGTTAAGACAGTGGTGCACACTTTGACTTTTATCTCAACATAAACTATTGCACCCTGCTTGCAATTGCCAAACTTAACTGCTTACTTCTCCCTTCAGGAGGGTCAGGTCATTTCTCCCTGGCATGTTTACGCATCTATCTAGACTCAAAGGTGCTCATCTGTTGATCTGTTGACCGCTGTTGGTCTGCGTGCAGCGTGCATTGCACCGTAAAATCACCCGATCATTTTCCAAAAAAACACCAACAAATTTTCTAACGTTATATATATATATATAAAAAAGAAAAGAAATTGAAAAAAAATGCAAGTCTTTAATTTTTAAAAAGTCAAGTCCTTTTGAGTCACCTGTCTCAAATCTAAGTCAAGTCTCAAGTCATGAAGACCAAGTCAAAGTCAAGTCAAGTCTTTCATCAGCGTTAATCAAGCAAGTCTCGAGTCCTCAAATTTGCGACTCGAGTCTGACTCGCGTCAAGTCATGCGACTTGAGTCTCCCATCCCTGTGGAGTTCAATTTCAATTCAGGGTCAAATTCAGCGGGAGTGAAAGAGGCTCGATTTAAAGCAACCAAACAGGCCGACGGGTCCAACACAATAAGGGCAGAATAAACACCTCCATCAGCAGGAAGGCAACTCTCACTGCTGCTGTTGTGGGTGAGTGGTTTAGAGGAAACAACAACCCCAACAAGGACAAAAGCCTCAGAGTTTGCCTCCCTGGCACCGCAGGAATTAAAAAAACAAAACAAACCAAACCACTAACAATGAAAGCGGGAAAAGCTGAATATAGAATCAGTCGTATGTCCGTCCAAATCATCTGGTCAAAACAGAGAAGGGAAGAGTAAAATAAAAATGTTTGGAGATTCCTGGTACACATGCAAAAACAGAATTGCATTGCCCGGTAAAGGTCAACAAACACTGTTTAACACAATCATCCCCTGCAGGGTTTTAAATTCCAGCTGCAAAACAAACACGAGCAGGATTTCTGGACGTTTCGCAACAATAATCAGTGAATTTGCCAGCCAACGAGCTCCGCAAAGATGAAGAAATTCACCCAAGCACATTTCTGGAAGCCAGCAGTCAGATGAAACTGCCATGTTGGTAATGAAACGTGTGGATAAAGACAGAGCGGCAAAGGGTGAAAAAGTGGTCGGGTGGTGGCGGTGCAGCGAGAGCAGCTCTGTAATCGCCGGCTACGGAAAACACCAATTTGGTCTGGTTTCACGTGTCCTGCTCCCCTTTTAACCTCCCCGGAGTCGTGTCTGTGTATCAAAAAAAATGTGTGAGACGTCGTCGAGGGCGACGGCAGAAAGAGAGGGGGAAAAAAATGTAACAAAAAAAAAAAAAGCTAAACAACAAGTGTTCACTCTGCATTCTTTTTATTTATTTAACACCTTATTTATAAGAGACTGATGCAAAGAGCCGATGCTGCGAGCAAAATATGAAATGCACGGGAGAGAAGCAACTCTCTGCCAAAGCCATCCAACCTAGAAGCGGAGGCCTCCTGGTTCCCGTCCAGCGCCAACAACACAACAAGCTGATTTTTTTTTTTCCAGGCAAAGGTGAAATAGCTTTTGGGGAAAATGAGAAAACATCAAAAAAAAAAAAACCCACAGAGTCAGTTTTCCCCGAGTTCCTGCGAGGAGCAACAATAACACAACTCGAAATAAAAGATGAAAACACCTTTTGGCCCTTTTTCAGCATCAATCTGCAGCCAAGAAGGGCACTCGACAATACAACAAGATGTGGAAACAATTTCACGAACGCGGTCGAGAAGAAGAGGCGACTCCAAACTTATTCTTCAGTTTGAAAGGCTCCTAAACTTAGCTTCTCAAAAAAACAACAACAATCATTTCCACATTGGTGGGCAGCGTAGTCAGCAGGAAGACGGCTTCACGGCCGAGAGGAGGGAGCAGAGAGCACAGGAAGCCGTTTGGCCGGCGCTCAACAATGCTCTCGTTTGTCACACTTGGACAGAATTTGTAGGTCAAATTAGCATGAAGGGCTGGCGAGGCTGCAAGAGAGGGCGGAGACACGCAGGCCAGACAGATAGGATGCTCGGCGTTACTCTGACCTCCCCGCGCATGGGAATGAAGGACTCGGGGAGAACAGAGGGGGGGGGGGGTTAAAAAAGTGAGGGAAATGTGCATTCCAGGTCTTAGTTTAAACTCCTCTGAGCGGCGCACAGGCAGTTAAACAAATAAACAGGGCTGTTTTTGGACGCTAGTGGGGATTTGCCGCTCAGACCCCAAGCACAACAACGTGGAGCAGGGCTGCACGCGGCAGGCAAGACAGAAGAGGAGAAGCAGGGTGAAAGTGTGTTGGACACAGACAGGATCGAGGCAAAGACTTTTTTTTTCCATTTGTCGCAAAGTTTTGTCTCTTGTTGTCTCTTCTTAACTTTTAAAAGTCCTTCAAACAGGAAGTGAGCGGGTGCGAGATTCACCACGTTTACTTTTTGCGGAGCAACAAACACAGTTTGGCGCGGCCGGGGTTTAAAACTATTCCGATGACTCTATAACATCTGCCCGACTGCTGTCTTGTTTACGGCGTCGCTCTGCTGCCGCTGGAGCAAAAATCTCTGCAGAAATCACAGCTGGCCTTTCTGCGTCCAGAGGGGGAAGGATCTCAAGTTTCTTTATTGACAGCATGTGGGAGGGGAGATGGGAAGCGGGTGGGGGGGGGCTTTATGGTTAATTAAAATCAGGCCGAACTGATACTGGACTGTGTCCGGGTTGGGGATGGGAGAGCGGGGGGGGGGCTCACGTGTGCTGCCGTGCACAGAGAAGCTATTCTTTGTCCGCGCTGACACACAGACCCAGAAACTGTGCGAGCGGGCGGCATTATTTGAATGTGAGAGGGGGAGATTTAATGGGACGGAGAGGAGGAGGAAGAAACCCCAGCGAGTCGACTCCACTCTGCAATTTAAAGAGAAAAAAAAAGGCATTGTGCTCCAGACTGGAAGCCTCGGCGGTGACGTCCCAGCCATGAAATTCAGCTGCGAAGAATCACTTAGCGAGGAGGGAGGGAGGCAGCTGTGAGCTTGGCAAGGAGAGAGCTGGGAAGGGGGGGGCTCTGGAGGCACAGCGAACCCCCCCCCCCTCCCCCTCTTTAACTCCACCCTCTTCCACCCCGTCGCCCTTCATTCGGCTCCTCCTCCCGCCGAGGAATTCGCACTCCCACTCCGCCTTCGCCCTCTAATCGCTTTCTCCTGCTCCGCTTGTTTTTGCTCGCTTTGCTTTTACAGGCAATAAACAAGGCGAGCCGTGGCGTAAACGGCGGGAAGGCTAGCTCAATATCTAATATCTAGCGTAAAAAAACACATAGGTGTATATATATATATATACATATATATACATATATATATACATATATATATATATATATATATATGTATATATATACATATATATACATATATATATACATATATATATACATATATATATATATATATATATATATATATATATATATATATATATATATATATATATATATATATATATATATATATATATATGTGTGTGTTGTAGTATTTAGACTAGACTAGGAGTCTCTCCTCTGCTCTAGATCAACAGCTGGCCTTGATTACAGACAGTTGTCTTTCATTAACCCACATCTCCACCAGGCAGAACTCTTCTTCTTCCTTTTCTCCTCTCAGACACCTAGCGTTGCCGTCTTTCAGGCAAGATAGAGAGGCTCCAGTGTCATGGATGGATGGATGGATGGATGGATGGATGGGTGGGTGGGTGGTGCAGGGGGGTCTCCTGGGGGTCTCCAAGGGGTTCTGGGTGTGGCGCGGCCGTATGCAGCCAGAAAAAGCAGCAGCTAACATCCACTTTTCTCTCGCCTCACTGCAGCACAGGTTTATGTTACTCTGGGGCCCGATGGGAGCCGAGTGCAAAAGTGGATTCGGAGCAGGTTCTGCACTTCCTGCTCGGAGAGAAGGCGAGGAAATCCCACGGCGCCAGAACACCAATTGGCTCGGTGCTTTGTTTCAATGGGGGTCGAGAGCGTCGCAAGAGGAAAAAGTCGGATTCCAATATATTCCACTGCGGCGCCGCACGCTCGTCAGTTTGACGCAGACTTTGAGAGGACAATTCTGGGGATTCTGCCGGAGAAAAAGGAGGTGAGATTCGAATCCAGACGCTGTCCTTTCGCCCACCGCGGGTCACGCTGAGGAATGTCGTGTGGCCACCGAGTCGCTGTGACTGGACACAATTCTGCTGAGGGAAGTGGCAACCCAAGCCAAAAACCACGAGAGGGAAGAAGAAGGAGGGGAAGAAGAAGAAGAAGAAGAAGAGGAGGAGAAGTGTTGTGCCATCTTTTGCTCAGCAGCCCTCTGAAGCATCACACTGGTGACTCAAATCACACAAAGAGCTCTGACAGAGCAGCCGTAGCAGGTTGCTACACTGCACTGAAATCAGGGTGAAGTCGCTTAGAATTACACCAAATCAAAATATCCCTGAGCTTTTTTTTTCTGTATTTCTCGTACAGGAATCAGGAATCTCTAGCTGCGTTTCCATTGCCCCTGGAATTGCGCAAAGCCTAAATATCGCAAAAAAAAAAACTGGTGACGGAAACGCCTACATTTCAAAAAACCTCTCAACTACTTAACTTTTAATAAGGTTTTTATGCTCTCATGAGGTGGCTTTTCAGACGCATCGATATAGAGGATAATCGCAAAAGTGTCATGGAAACACTTTTTTTGTATTTATGCGCCACCGGACGTGACGTACGGGGTCACATGACCAGGTCACTTGAAGTGAAAATGGCGCATCATGTTTCAATGGAGGAGAAAACTGAATATTTTCATATATGTATAGTCATTTTATTTTATGATTTTTTTATTACATGACAAATAGTATTTTTTCGCTTTTAATTTGCAAAAAACTGTAATGGAAACGTTGCTATTGCCTCCTTAACTTGAGCCCCTCTCTGGGTCCAGCATCACCAATCCCACCACCCTGATCAAAACCAGCACGAACACATCTAATTGGCGAATCAAAAGCCCGGACATGTAAAGTCAGCTATCTACACCTCGGCCGAGGCAAAAAGACTACTGGGTAACAGATGGAGCCGATTCTGTGTCCCATGAGTGGCCATCTGTGGAAAAAACACACAACACAAAACACACACGTCGTCCCTCTTGTTGTGGTCCGTGTGCACGGCCGCAGTTTCCTCTGGGCTCTTATCATGATGGAAGAGGTTGTGTTTGCAAAGCACAGACGAAAAAAAACAAAATAGCACAAAAAACATCCCTGGGTCGCCATGCGAAAAGGCTCCGCCCACCCCAAACGGCTGGAGTGTGGTAACAATGCTCCAATGGTCAACACTGATGAGACCAGGGATGGGCAAACTATGGCCCGGGGTCCATATGCTAAGCATATGTTTAGCTTTTAAATCCGGTCTGCCGAACTTGAAGAAATCATATTAACAGTAAGTAAGTAATAAAAAAAGCTGTACTTCATCCATTTTTCAGTGTTCTAAGAGTCATTTCAATAAAGAGCTAAATACTGCGGGGCTTCAAAGACAGAAGGTATTTTGTTGTAACGCTTTTGATCATTTTCAATTCACTTTCAAGCACATTTCCTACATATGGCATGATGTGTTCTTTCTCCACTGAGGTGGCTCACCAAAACACTCCATCCATCTGCTGCGGCTCCGGCCCCCTCTGTCAAATTTTAGAAACAATTGTGGCCCCACCAGTCAAAAAGTTTGCCCACAAAGGTTAGCGACCACTTTTCTGTTTTTTATGGCAGAACCTGCACTCATTTTTGATAGTGAAATAATCAAAAAGTTTTTTTTTTCCCCACACAACACCGAGAAGATTTCACAACAGGAAAACGTGGCATCGGGAAAAAACACACAAGTTTTGCAACGAGAAGTCAAGAGAAAACATTCAACAGGCAATCTGAGGTCACGTGAAACCAAAGTTTGTGCCTCAACGTCAAGTGAAACACGGGCAGCCGTTACCTCCTCCTGCGAGGCGTAGTGGGGGTGTGCAGGGTCCACCGACCAGTAGCAGTAGTCAAAACAGAACTCCACAAGTTTCTCTCTGGAATCCACTGCGCCATCAGCACGTCCGTCCAGCTTTAGAGACACACAGGGGGGGAAAAAAGGGTCAAGCGTGTTAGGATACTTTTTACTGCTATTTACACGATGGGCAAAAAACTGCCCAACGCTGCAACTCTAACAAGGCTGGACGCACTTCATTAGTTCTTGACGGTCCTTAACGGATTGAATTCACTCGCATGTGCTCAAATATAAAGTATTTGATGAAGGAAGAACGGGAGCCACATTTAAAAACCCCGGCGCTGTGGTTTTATCTTAATGGCTCTGCTGGTGCGTAAAACTGCCAGTAAGCTTTTTCCATTCGTTAACGACGTGCCCGCCGCTCCTGCAGCGTTTTTAGATGCCTCGCTGCTTCGACACTGAACACCTTCCTGCTTACTGTGAAACTTGAACTAGGCAACAACAGCTCAGCATCACGCAGGCTTGTCCAGGCACAACGGCCACACTGCGTGAGAGCGCAAGGATTAAAACAAAACAAAACAAGAAAACACGAGCACGTCCCTCTTGGTATTTCTTCTGCATCGCTTCTTATCGTTTTCTCGCAAATTACAACAAACTACCAGAGTCAATTACACAAAAATTGTTCACTTTGTCTTCACTGATAGATTTACTCTTATTTTCTTTTGTGCAGATAATTGTCTGAGCAAAAGAAAATAAGAGCAGACCACTGTCAATGTTGGGAAGCTATTGATTCTGTGCTACGCTGGAGGCTTTTTTCTTTCTTTTTTCTTGAGGCTGATGAGCTGAAAAACACATACAGCCTCTTTGTGGACAGATGGAATTCTCAGAAGGGGGTCCTGTTTTAGCTCAAAGTCAGCTGCAGACCCCGACCCGAACCACAGACCCACTCATACGCAGACATATTGAGCGTCTCCTGTCTCCAACTCACCATCTTCACATTTGTTTTAATTGGGTCTGGACGTTAAAAAGATGTTCGTTTGGTCTGCGTAACGTTTACGTCTCTCTAATATTAGCTTTAGTTTCTCACTAGCCGTGTGTGTCCCATATCCTCCACAACTGTCCCACTTTCCATAAATAATTATTCCCTTAAGAGCCACAAGAGTCATGGGGTCTTGGTCTGTTTCCACTGGAGGGGGAGCAGAGGGGGGGAGGAGAGGGGGCAGGCCATGTGTGGTTTCTCTCCGTCACATAATTTCTTTTTTAAACAGATTCTCTCTGCTCTGCCCCCCCCCCCCCCCCAGACTCCTCTCCATACATCAGCGTGAGAGGCCAGAATGTAAACCAACGGCAGCGAGTCTCTCACCACCAGTGAGCTCAACAAGGCGGACAGCCGGACGTTTCGGACAACAAACTCTGCCTTTGCACCCACAAGTGGAATCGACGAGGCTCCCCCCCCCCCCACAAATCCTCCTTCACACTTTCAATTTTCACCTCTGATAAAGCAAAGCGTGAAACCCACAGTGTGACTTGTTCCACCCTGAAACTGGAACTCGGGCCAGAGTGTCTGCAGGCAACGCGGCGCTGCACTCATCAGACGAGTCTGCCTGGTCATGTGACACAGCAGGTTGCTAACTTAGTGAGAGTGTCGACTTACGAGACCATATGTGTCAAACAATAATAATTGTTTCAAAAATCTGTGCAGGATATTTATTCAATGTTGAATTGAATTCTTTATTCGAGCATAAAAAAAACTGAAATACGATAAAAAAAAATAAAATAAAAAAAATGACAAGCCAATTCCTCAAAGAAAACAAACATCCACAAACTTGTGTTTGTATGCAAATACAAATTCTGCTAAATTATAACTGCATCTATACTCAGCATACTCTATTTTTCCTTTGGTGCAAACACATCAAAAGGCGTCAGTGTTATGAAGGTATAGATCGGCATTGAACCGCCTGCCTCTTCTCACAATAAACAAAAGTGACATCACGCAGGAAAAGGCTGATCCAGAGCCCTAAACATCCTGTCACGACAGATAGCATCAACACACACCTCCAAATGAACCCTGGTCCTTCCAACACTAGAGGCATCAAGCTATTAACCACCCAAAAATACCCCCCCCCCCCAAAAAAAATAAATAAAAAAATCTCACCTTAACATTGCGGATCTTCACAGACTTGTCCTCCACTTTCACAGCCAGCCTGCCTCCGTCCGCCATCTCCCTGCGAGCAAGAGGAGAATCCTAACTCAACACAGTGAACATCATACATTTCAGACAGAGGGAATCACTGTGAAGTGAGCGGTCTAATCAGTAAAACGCTGAGGCATGCTCTCTTGCGGAGAAGAGAGGATAAGAAAGGATGCAGCAGTCAGTACTGATGTGCTTCAAGCAGAAGCGGAAATAAATTCAACAAAAGGTTTCACTTTGGATTGAACACAAGCCGACAGATCGAAGCAGGTTTGAAATCTTCAATGGGGCCGCCACAAATACATGCGAGAGGGTGTCCAGATAAATTTTGGGTGGTTCTGCTTGACTGAGGCTATCGCACGGCGGTTAACATAATGAATGTGTGATGCATGAAATCATCACCAGTGGATTCTTTAAAAAATAAAATAAAAGCCGAAGCTGCTAGAGAGGGTTCTCTCCCCCCCACCCGGAGTCAGGAACGTGCACGCTTTGGAGTGTGTACAATGGAAAGCAGCAGTGTGTGTGTGTGTGTGTGTGTGTGCGCGCAAAAGAAGGTCAACTCCATCTGGTTGCAGCAGCTGGACCGAGCAACATCTGACGCAACACATGCGAAACAGGAGGCAATCACAGCACGATGAGATGGAGCCGGTTTTGATTTCCAATAAGGGGTGAAACTCTCTCTGCTGGTGTAGAGACGGCTGACATGGAGGGGTGGCTGTTGTAATCTTGATCTTTTTTTTTTCCCCCTTCCTTTTTTTTTTTTTTTTTTTTCTAACAGCCCCAGTAAAAAACACAGCCCAAAACCACCAGACTTCAATCTCAGGCTGAGTGATCACAGAGGAGCTGAGGCAGGGGGTGAGGGGACGTGCTGGGAGTAAAAAACCTCATAAATAAAAATGTGTTTTGATACGAGGCATTTTTGTGTGTGTAAAGTACAAAAAAAAAATCCTGCAAAAACCTTTGCATGTCACGTGAGGAAACAACTGACGGGGCTGATGCCAATAAATCACTCGCTGGGACCAGATTCTCCCCAGCCACTTGCTGGAAGCTCAAGCTAACGTCGTCTCGGTCACACAGTGAGCAAAGGAAATGCGTGCTCGCATCAGAAAGAACCGGAACAATGGCGAAGAATGAGGAGGTGCATTTGCATAACTGTAAATGTATTGGATATGCAAAACAGCAGGAAACATTGTGAAAGGAATTCTTGAACAGCCCCTCAATAACACAAGGTGGAGGCAGTGAAGTTGCTGCAACCCCTGCTTAATATTCTGCAGGAGTTTAGCCCAAATCGATGTCGCTGTAAAGCTACATGTGCATCGAGGATCTGTGATTTTGCGCCCTACTGATCATTTGCCACGAAATTGCAACCAAACTTTCCTCTCTCTCCTCTTCCAGCTGCAGTTTTCACAACACAATTCCCTGCAGCAAGCAAACACACAACATCAATAGGAAGCTGGCACAGCGCATGAACGTTTTAAGGCTCCATATTTACAACCTAATTTTTCATCCACATCTCCAGTGGCGCAGGTTCGCAAGATTAATTGCCCAAAGTTGAGGCCCAGAAAAGCGTTCTTCTGTTTACGGCCTGCAATAAAAGCTCTGGCTTTAAGACTCCTGCAAGAACTCATGATGCCTTCTTGGAATAAGACAACTAACTGCAAGGTCATCTCAGAGTGCAGGGGCAAACAAAACCTCAGTGGCTGGGGGTGCGAAAGCTGACCTGGAAGAGGTATCGTTGCCCTTCATGACAACACAGACAGTCAGATATGTTTTAGCACACACTGACTCGAAAGAGGGGAAAACCAGAGAAATAAACAATGGACTCGTGCGTAAACCAATTGGCATGTGGCCCTTTTTTGTTAGAAAAAACTAAACAAAACGTTATTTAAGAGAATTTAGTACACACATACCAACCAATGATCTGGTCGCCGCCAACTGACCGTGCATATTTGGGCATATGCAGTGAAATAGTCACTATAAAATTGCCGCAAGGTGACAGGGGCACAAACATAACATTGCGTTTGCGTCACAATTCCACTCCATTCGTTAGTTTGCCGCCTGCTGTATCAAAGATAGCATACTGAAGGCCCTTCATTCCTGCCTTACTCATCAATCCCAGCTCTCAACGAGAGCAGGATGATCGGTCAGTTAGTCAGTCTCCAGCCACAGTTGTCATCATTCCACCATGTGCAGCAACTTTAGCTGGCGATTTAATTAGCCAGCTAAAGTAGCTAGCTTGAAGTTTTTTTTTTTTTTTTTTTTAACTTACTCGCCGAAAGTCACGTTTAATAAGGAGTACAAACACAAAGAGCGTATTTTTCACCTTTAAAAGGCATAAACCATTAACAAATTTCAATATTACCTGTTAAACTTAAATTTTTAAAAAATAAATTAAAAAAAAAACACTGGGAGGAAAAAAAATCATTACCGGCTGGGATTAATTAGCTAGTCAATGAGATAGTTAAGGTAATGCCGGCAACTTCTGTGAGTGGACTTACCTTCCGGTCGGAGGGCGAACTCGGACCGCAACTTTCACGTTTGCCATCGTGCCCCAGATTATCTTGGAGGAGGTTTCCCCCTACTTCGCTCAACTCAGTGGTGAACTAAACTCTGCGCCGGTGTAAAACACTTTCCCACGCGAGCGGACGGACTCTCCTGTCATCTTTAAAACGCGGGGGATGAAAGCCGTCTCCGTCCATTCGGCGCCGAGTTCATCCCCGTCGGCCGGCCGAGCTCTGGTGCAGCCCGCCCGCCCGCAGCGCCCCGAAGTCGCGATGCGAGGAGAGCAACTTCCTGCTACAAGCAACACGGTCCGGAGGGTGGAGATGCTGCTGGATACTCCCCCTTCTTTTGCATGACTGTTATTATTCAAATCTACAGCGCGGTGATTTTCTAGGTGCTTCAGATCAGTCACTTATATCGCGTCTTCTTTGCCAGTTTAGTGAAATTACAATTTATCTATACGTGTGGAATAACAAATACAACACAATACAACTCTTAGACAGAAAAATCTTTATTACTATTATTATCATCATCATCTTGAATGTACAGTAAAATACAATAAAAAAAAAAATAAAAAAAAAGCAGCAAGGGAACTTGGCCCGTTCAACATGAACAACAGAAACAATCACAAACGCAGTCTTGCATCCATGAAATTACACATATGCATTCACTAGTAGTGGCAGTCAAAGGCATTACGTGGAGAAAAAAAAAGTGCAACATTAAAATTCAGTTATTTCTTCTGGTGGGTTAAAAAAAAAGAACTTGCACAAAAAAGTGAGTCTCTATCAGAGGAAAACAACCTTGAAGGCAAGACTTTAGGCCACAATTCAGTTCATAAAAAGTTATCAAAGGTGACAACAACTCAGTTGTCCAGCGTGTGTTCTGGTCTGAACAACTTCATATATCTTCATTTAAAATGTTAACACTGATTTTCCTCGGGACCTCAAGGACTGTGTGAGTGAGGTCAGCTATGCGAGTTTTGAGGGGCTGTGCAGACACAACTCGAGGAAAAACAAGCGGCTGCAAACTCAAGGGTCTCTCCTTGAACAACAGATGTGATATTGCAAACCATGAATTGTAAGGAATGAAGCAGTCTTTGCGACTGTTGTCATGTGGCTCCCTCTAGTGTCTGCGGCGAGACCTGCAGCAGGTCCATGTGGCTCAGCGTGTCAGCGGGAGGCGAGAAGGGCTTCATAGCCCGTGACTGGAGCTGGAAGTTTTCTATCAGTTCCTGGAAGTGAAGAGAAGGATGGAGCCAAGACCACCAGGGAGGAAAAAACAACATTTAGTCAAATAAACTGATTGTTGATGAATTTCCTACTATAAATTATCTATCCACAAACTAGCCATCTTTACCAACCCTGTCGATAGATTGAGACCGAGAGCCTTCACAAATATACTTGAGACGGTCAACAGTAAACGCTCACCGTTGGCAGGGCCAAGTTGGTTAACGTCTTCCAGTGGGAAATGACTTCCTCCTCACTCAGGTGTCCTCTGTCAACCAGTTTTCTGACCAGGAACAGGTAGTTTTTCCACTAGGGTGACAAAAGAGTGACAGAATGCAGAATGGGTTAATTCATAGGAACCGAAAACCGTGATTCCTCTCTTTACACCAGTTGCAGAATAAACCATCGGGCTAGTGCCGAGGCGCGATAGCGCTGCTGCAGTCCGCCCAGCAGGGAGGGTGGACGTACCTCGGTGTCGCTGGCCTTCAGCACCGCCGTGACGGTGAGCGAGGCGAAGAGCAGGTGCAGGGGGGCGGAGCCGTGGCGCTCGTCTCCCCACAGCTCCACGAGCTGCTCCAGCAGCGCTCTGACGGGAGGCTCCGAGCCCGAAGCCGATCCCGCCAGGACCTCGTCACCTCTGCCGTGACCTGATGGAGGCGCCAGCGGCAGCTCTGCAGACACTGATGCGCACGCGATAAGATAAGATAATCAGAAAATCAAGTGTGAACACCGGCTGGACTAAATTTGCCTAAATGCGGAGCATTAAACGAGTCTCTCACCCAGTTTGCAGGCTAGAAGGACGGTGGAGTTTAGCAGCATCTGTTCCGACACCGCAGTCGAGAACTGAAGACACACACGAGCGCAAAAAACGACACAGTCAGACTTGTCAGAGCCAGAGAAACTCATCTGCTCCGTGTTTTCATCTCACCTTTCTACAGGTCAGTGTGGATTTGGCTCTCTGCAGCAGCGTCTGGATCAGATAGCCGGTTGGCAGCTCCTCATCGGTCCTCGGCCCCACTGCGACACTCAGCAGCTCCTGCGTTTTATAAGTTGAGACACACACCCCACTCTGTTTCAGTTAGGGCACAAGCAGCAGTGTCATTCTTGAATCGCTCGGTTCAATTTAAACCACACAGCTTTGGCTGCAGTTCCAGGTTTACTCCATTGTTTCAGCATCGACAACCACAGCTGACAGCTCTTCTATACCCATCACTGTCAGCATGGCAGACTTTTCTCATCAATCCTGTCTTAGTCACTGGCTGAGTGACAACATGAAGTAGACTTAAAGTAGTAGCTGCACTTTTGTAATACAGAAATAGTGTGTCAATTGGGCTCTTTTTGGCCCTACACCCCCCCCAAAAAAGTATTCGCAGTGGCCGTTTTCAGAAAAGGGACACCTACCTTTATCTCAATGAGGATGTCGGAGGGCAGCGGAGCACCGTGGGTGCAGTCTGGAGGACAGGAAGCTGATCTGACACTTCCCTGTTTCCTCTTAGGAGTGGTTGCCTGGTCCTGTGGGACCAGCCCGACCACAGTCTCAGGCAGGTCACGTGCGTTCGGAAGCAGCGGGCTTCCAAAGGCCTTCATCACACGGTCGTACCTGCTCTTCCACTCTCGTCTGATAAGGGCTGATGGTAAAAATAAATGAATGAATGAATGAATGAAGTATTTAAAATTGGTGCAAACAAAAAATAGAATGCATTTAACATGCACACACTGTGTGTGAGCTACAGACCTGTGACGTTGGCAGAGAGCCAGCTGCAGGCCTTTTCTGTTGCAAGACGTTTGGTGATGTTCTCAGCCGTGCTCAGGACCTGCAGAGACATGGAGAGCATGTGCAACACGTCTGCAATCATGGGCACTGTCAGTCATTACATGATGTGGTTTATATATTCTTGCCTCTGGATGAAAAGTGTAAAAAAAAAAAAAAAAAGTTTTCACACATCACTGACTAAACTTGTCAGAGGAATAAATTGCAGTCACACTGCGCCGCAGTTGTCATATTACGACTTGAGGTAGTAAAAGTTGATAATTGTTCATTTCCAAGCAGGACATGTTGGAACGTTTGTTTCTACATGTGTGGAAATCAAAGTCTAAGACAAGCAGGGAGACATTTACTAAAGGCAGAAAATAACATGAAAAAGCACAGTGAAGCTTTTGGAACCTCCAGAGATCTGTTGACAGTCTGCACAAACGGCCACATCGACCACAGAACAACACTTTTATTGACTTACAGCTTGGGAGGTCTCGTCAGGGAGCAGGATTCTTATTGCTTCAGGACTCTTCTCAGAGCAATATCTACCAAAAGGAGAAACAGTCAAACAAGGTTTGATGAAGTGTCAGCAGAAGGAGATAACAGAAGACAAGGAAGGCGTAATTAACAGGGTCGTGCACGCAGGCCAACACGAGCTGGCAGCTGTACCTGGTGGCTTTAGTCGGGGCTTCCAATCCAGCGACACACAGCTGTGCACAGATGGAATCGTTCAGCTTGGAAGGGTTTGGGTTTGGTGACTGAAGTCCATCTCTGAGCATCTTCTCACCTCGCTCCACCAGCTCACTGACTAAGGTGGCCCTGACAGGGTGAGGAAGAAAAAAAGATTCAAGTCCAGCTCTGAAAATGAGTATAAAATACATAGGGTTGCAACAGTGAGTGAGTGAGTCACAGCAGTTCAGCAGCATTTTAGGAAGGTAACCAACCAGAGCTGCAGGCCGGCTGGCTGCTGCTCCAAAAGTCTTTTTCAATTCAGAGGAATAATCCAGCAGAGGGCTGTGAGAAGCCAAGTGAGTAGATGTGAAAGTAGGCCTGCGATACTCACTTCATATGCTTGACGGCGTTGGAGCCAACCCTCTCGGCGACAAACTCCACTGTGCGGCGCAGCGACGGCGGCTGGTTGTGGAAGAAGGCTTGTTCGAGGTCGACCTACACGCACGGATTCAAACGGTGGTTTAGGACGCCGGAATACCGGTTGTTTGACGTCTCACATCATCCCGCTTCGAAGGCTCACCTGCAGCTTCTGCTGAGACCTGTTGGCCACCTGCGTGTCTTTGGGCTCGGCGGAGGTGGGTGTGATCTTGCGGACGATCCCGCTGCTCTTGGAAGTGCTACCGGACACGAAGGCAGCCAAGAGCTTCCGGAACTCGCCTGCGACCGACACGAAAGAAGTCAGCCGATAACAACCAATGGGAGAGTGACACAAATTCAACGCTGATGGATAACAGGTGGCAAACACTTGCCCAGGAATGGACAGCATGTGTAGAGAAGCTGCTGATCCACCAAAAGTATGTTGTCCTGAAATGTGACAAGAAGCACTGATATATAAAATCACCAAAGTTTATACATTTTAGGAGAGAAAACAACTTGGTTGAAAGTTTTACTGACAAGCCCTGCAGAGTTGTCATCGCCCTCCTCCAGCTTGGCCACCTCAGTGAACTCGCTGGTGAAGAAAATGTCCTCAGGTATCACAGGGATCTGCGAAAGTTCATCACAAAGGGGTTGAGACAGGCAACAGGAATGTGGATTTCTTTGGATTGAAAAAGACAAACAGAAGTTGTTTGCTTCACCTGGAAAAGCCATCCGAGCACAGACAACATCAGCAGCTTGTTCAGGTAGCACATCTCTCCACTTCTGCCAAGCAGCATTCTCCTACAGAGGCAATAACATTCAAAATTTACATACAAAGGACAGAAAAAAAAGTTTATGTTGCATTTTGACACTTTTTTAGCAATGACTCTTGCTCCTGTGCGAGATTCCTTCTTCTAAATGCGCAGACGTACTTGTACAGGAGAAGCAATGTGCCCAATGTGGTCCTATAGCAGATCAACAGAGGGCCAATAGAGTCCAACATGGACAGGAACTCCACCAGCCATGGCACGGTCAGGATGGTGCGCTTCTTCCTCACGCTTTTGCTCAGCAGACCGCAGACGTCCAGGACTGGAACACTCTGACAGACACAGACGAGTGGTGAGGATCCACTCCTGTCACATCTGCACAAAAGCACTATGTATTTTTTATTTCTTCTCCAAGCAGACCTTGTTACGCAGGGCAATCGCAGCCTCCTTGATTTCTCCGGATGGTGTCTCAGAGGTTTGGTAAGGCAGGAAGGAAAGGAATCCCAGGAACTTGGCCAAGAGACGCGCCAGCAGGAGCACGGAGGTGAACCGCTGCATCTCGTCCTGCAGGTGAGAGGGAGGGGGCGTACGAGACCGTTAACAATAGAGCGGCCAAACCAAAAACATTTCACTGACAGTATTTATTGTCGTTGTTCTTACTCTTCGGTATCTGACTTGGATGGCCTACCTGCTGCTCCATGTCCCCGTCTCCCTCCTCATCCTCCTCCACCTCCTCGCCTTCTCTGATGGAAGCCGGGGGGCTCAGGATGGAAACTTCGTCCAGCTGGAGGAGCTGCTGACACAGGCTGTCCTGCAAGTGCTGGTTCAGCTGGCAGCTGATGGAGAATGTGTTGGAAATGTTGGATCACAAGAAAATAACGGGCCTCATCATGTTGAGTGCCGTCACCTTCTGTCTAGCAAGATGCTCAATTTTCAAAACGTGTCAAATTAAAGACCTTTGCGTGAGGTGGCGTTTAGTCTCACCAGCTGGCTGTCTGTAAGAAGTCCCGGAAGAACTCTTGGTGGCCGGGGAAGGATGGAGGAGGGCAGGGCCCAACGACACCATGAGGCTGAATTAGACGCTCCTCAAGACGCTTCAGTCGCCCCAAACTGTCAGCTCCCACAATGCCGAGCAGGTCCGCATCAGGAGCGTCTCCGGAGAAGCTGTTTACACGGGGGCCTTTACACATCTAGGGAAAAGACAGATGTTTAAATTTGCTACTACACAAACAGTCGGTCACGGTAATAAGACTTAATAAGATGAGAACATAGACTACCTGAACAAGTTGCTTCAGGAACAAACGGGCGAAATGGGAATGGTTTCCAGCAGAGGTCAGCTGACTCATCATTGCTCTAAAAAAAAAAGAAAAAAAAAGAGGATATAATAATAATAATAATAATAATAATAATAATAATAATAATAATAATAATAATAATAAAATAATAATAATAATAATAAAAAGACTTCTTAAAACAAACAAACAAGTTGTTTAAATGTCAAGATTAGAAGGTGACTTCAGACTTGACTTGCCTTATCCTGCTCCCTAAAGCAGAGTCAAAGCTCCATCCGGGCTGCTTGTGGAAGTCCTCCCATTCTCGTAGCACTTCATAAAAAATGTCCCTGAGACAAATGACCATCAGAAGTGCAACTCATGATAAACACTTCTTGTTGCTATTAGACACAAATAGAGACTCCAGACTTAAATCTTGTGTTAGATACCATAGAATAGTGGCATACCTCTGTTTTTTAAAAGTGTGGAATGCCTTGTCAGTATTGAAGTTGGAACGGTTGTCTGTCGCCGGCTGAAAGGCGACCGAGTGGATGAAAGTAGAAACTGAAGGAGAGAGCTAGAAAAATGAAGTGAATTGTTGGGAATTGTTATTTAGGTGTTTAAGTCATCAATTATTTTTTTTTTGCCGTTCTTAAAATTGATGGCATACTCTTGTTAACTCATTTTAAAACATCCATTTAAAACAGCAATGAGTCTTTATGTTGGTAGGAGGCAGTCACATTACCTTGGCTGTGCTTTTATCCTGCGCATTAGTCAACCGGTCCCTGAGGTCTGGGGAGAAAGACGCCACCCTTTCATTCTCTGCCAGTAGACGCAAAGTAACCTTGTCCAAGTAAGCCACCAATCTGGCAATGAGAGAGAAAGAAATGACAAAGGGATCGAGAAAGTTTAGTTAAAGAAAGAGAAGCTAAACAAGAAGGAAGGTTGGAGGACATAGGTGCACAAAATACAAAACTCACTGGAACTGACTCTCTAGAAGCTTTACAGCAAAATACACACAATTGTGCACTTGTCTCAGGTAACATCTCTCTAGGGTATCTGAAAAAGCAAAAAGAGGGAAGAAAAACAAATATTTTAATTTCAATTTATGTGACAACATGGCGGGGACACAAAGTATACATGAACTTGGTTCAAACCTGAACTTGCTGCACATGATTTCTCCAGTTGATCTTCACAAGTATGAGTAGACTGAGAAGTCAGTAACTGGATCACGAAGAAAAGCTCCAGGAAAATGTTTGGGACAAGATTTTCTGAAAGACATTATTGTTTGTTACGAACGTTGTTACAAGCCTATTAGGATTATGAAATGGCACACAAGTAAACAGTTTTTCTGTTTTTGGCTCATTGATGCCATCTTGTGGTTGCTTACCAGAAATGCAGGTGTAGTACAGTTCTGCCAGAAGATCCAGTTCCACAGAGAAGGTGACTTTAGGTGGTTCAGGACAGGGAGCCTGGACATCAGGGGTACCTTTGGATCCCGTCCTGAGCCCTGACTTGGTGGGCGTGCACGGGTCCAGAGGCGCTGGCAAAGGTGACCCCGCCTGCTGAGCAAACTTTGTCCTGCAAACAAGACATTGGATGAAGAACAATGGGGGGGGATTGCGGGATGTAATTCAGCAAATGTGGCATACAGGTCGCTGGGAAACAACAGAAGTCACTAATGTGGAGATAATGCTGAAGGCCACGATAAGGTCGGGATTGAGGCCGTACTTTTCTCTCTTCAGTAGATCCCTTTCTTCCTGCAGGCTGAGCGGGCTGCGAGCCATCACCAATCCCTCGGGTGACTCAGCAGACGGTGGCGTGGACGGTTTGTGAAAAGGGGTGGATGTGAAGCAGGTCTTTGGTTTGGAATGGGGCCGCTCGGCACTGACTGGCGTCGGGTTTATTCTCCTAGAGGGTTTAGATGCTCTAAAGAAAAAAAAAACAGAAAATATGATGTACTATTTCAACACCAAGTGGAGTGAGAATTGACTAGATTCTTTTCAGGAGGAAACTGTGGACTTACGCTGGCAAAATGGGAGACGAGCCAACAGGAGGGAAGTCCTCCATATTGCTTAGGTTGAGCTGCCCCACAGACGGAGGAGAAATCTGCTCGCTCATCCTGTTGTATCCACCTCCTCCTCCTCCTCCTCCTCCTCCTCTACCCAGCCTCTTCCCCATACTGTCCCACCGTGCGGTATCATCCCCATGATGTCCCCCTCTGCCTCCTCCTTGTCTTCCCGGACCTCCCCCGGGAGTACTGCCGCCGCTTCTCCTGCGGCTCTTCTGCGACTGAAAATTGGGACTAGGCTGCAGGTTTTCAGGGGAAACCATATAGTCGCCAAGACTCGCCCTCTGGCCAGAGCGGCGCTCTGAGCCTGGTGGCCTGGATGCGGGGCTCCATCCTGGAGTAAAAGAGGGACTGCCGAAGGGATTGACCCCACTCAGAAACTGCGCCCCAGAATTGCCGGAGGCATCAAACTCGTTCCCGGGAGACACAGAGGACGAGAACAGCTGGACCCGGCTGGCACTCCGTGTGCTAGCTCCGCTCCCAGCCGACCTGCAACCTCTCTTGTCACTGAAACTGCGTGCCTGCCCCGGAGGTCTGGGACGGTTGGGGGTCTTGGCTGGTGTTGCAGGCCCGTGGGTCAGTGCTTGGCTGCTCTGCTCTCTCAGGAAGTTCAAAAGAAATGCGACGAATTCTTGCTTGGTAACAGTGACCTCAGGTTCGCTGAATGTAAGAATGTCTTCTTCCTAGAAACACGACAAATCCTTGTGAATATAGTGCGACAAATATCACAATCACGGAGATTGAAAATAAAACAAAACATGTGGACATTAAGGCTTCTGACCCGGAAGTAAACAATCTTATCAATTCTGTAAATATTGGGCAGAAAAGAAGACATTAGCAAGTTGTCCTCGCTAACAATTCTATGGTTGACGCCCACCATCAGTCCCACTCTCTTAAAAATTGCAGCAACAAGCAGGGATCAATCTAAAAGTTTGTTCTAACGCTGATTATTTCCCTGAAATGTGTTGGCAACAGAGCAGCTCGCTCGTCCACCCATGCAGGCTGCCAGCTAAGCTAGCGTGCTAGCTCTCCGGCTAAAAGTTTTGTTTACAATCAGTTGCGAGTCATGTCATCTCATAAAAACACCTTCAAAAGAGAGCCCACTCGGGTTGATTTTGCCCTTGCCAGATAAATACCAATTTCGACCAACCTCTGCGTTTTTCAGCCAGTCCAAGACCGTGTTAATGTCCGTTTTCTTCAGGAAAAGCGATTCCAAAAGAGCCGCCATTTTTTGGCCAGTCGCTGCGCGGCTAAAGGGAGCGAGGGGATAGGGGGCGGGGCCGGAGAGTGAGCAGACGCAGTTCCCGTGACGTGCGCCAATCACGTTGCGGAATCACAGGCGCGCCGCACCGTCCTGAAAGGCTGCGTGTGTCTCCGGTTACTCTCCAAGATTCTGACAGATTTCAGGTTTTCTTTTCTTTTTCTTTTTAATAAAATACCGGTTAAATATATATATATATATATATATATATATATATATATATATATATACATATATATATATATATGTATATATATTTTTATATAAGAATTAAATATGGGCATGATTGTTATCTTACATTTTTCTTACTTCTTTAATGAGCATTTGGTTATAAAATGCATTTGTATGATTTACAATTTGGGTTATTATTCTAAAAGGTAAAACAAATAATTCTACAAGGGTTTTTTATGCATGCGGAATGAGTATTTTATTCATAACCAGCTTATAAAAATAAAATACAAAATAATTTCAAAACAAAAAGGGAAAAAACACTGTACAAGGCATTGATATGATACAAATCATGGAATGAACATAAATAATTACAGTTATATACAATGTAAAACTCTCACTTGTTACATTCTTTCATTGAAACTGTACAGTTACATTTCATACTGTGACATACATTACAACACAATAATCAATAATATCAACAACTCATAATCGATGTGAAAAAATTAACAAAAGTCCCAATAAATTATTTCTCTCAAGTATTTAAGTCAATCAACAGTTTAATCCGACATTATGATGAGAAGTGGCCTGTGTGCACATCATCTTTTGTCAGTTTCTGTGTCACTTGTGAAATCATAAAAACAAAAAAAGCTGGGTTTGTTCTGTTGGCCTTTTAGGTATCCGCAACTATCAGCAAGCTACTATATATGACACACCTTTTGTATGAGGAGGCTACTTAAAATAAGTGGCAAAGTCTCATCTAGAAGGTATTGCTAGTACTACAACTACTGTACACACCACTCATGTGCAATAAAAAAAAAAAAAACGTAACAGGAAATCTGATTATCTTTTAAAACCAGCAGCACTGTTTTAGTGTCATTTATTCCTTTTCGCAGAAGCCCGCTAGCATATAAGTTATGGTTTCACAAGTATTATCCCATGTAAATATTTACTCTGAGTATTTTACAAGTACTTATTAAAAGTCTGCACAATAGCGTTCTGAAGTCTAAGAGCTGGAAACGTCTTGGACTCTGTGAGCCTGAAATACAGTGCTAAAAAGAGCTGAGAGGTCTGATTGCTGGCCATGATTAGGGATCACGCGTCCCTAGCTTCAGCGCACAGGGTTGTCCGACACACAAACATCGATATTCTGCACCAGTACGAACGGCGCCGAGCATTCTCGCCCCTAGAGCAGCGAAGCCCTCGGGTAGAAGCGGCGGTAAGGGTGGAACGACATGGGAAGCTTGGCTCTAACAGTAGGAATGATCTCCGACACAGACAAGGCTCAGTCATCCCTCACTACGCACAGAGGGGCAGAGAAAGAGACATTAAGGCGACTGACTGACTGAACGCTGTCTGCCTATTGGATGAGTCATCGTAGCTGCTCCGAGAGGATCTGCACGGGCCACACTGCACCTTTGATATCTACACAGCGGCAAGCTCACTCAGTCTCCACACACTCGGCTTGGTATCAAGTCAAAACCACAAATTTTTTCTTATCAAAATATTTGGCAAAGGTGATTGTTTTTTGTTTTGTTCTTTTGATGTTGTTGTTGTTTTTTTTTTTAATGTGCAGCCAATAACCTTTTAGCTTTCAGCTAACGTTTACCTCAACCAGTCTTATTAGTAAAAAATAGTCAGGAACACAGTGCTCCTACATCAGGGAAGATCTAAAAATAAGAAAAATAAAAAACTGGGGTAGAATCTATTGGGTGATGCTGTGCAGCAGGAAATTATATGCAGCTCGCTACCCAGCAGTTGCTTTCAGAGTTTGTTTTTTATTTTCTGGCGGTGCATGCAAAGTGTTGCGTGAGAAAGGATTCAGGAGTTATTTTACAGTATCTTACAAGCTAAGAAGCGTGTGAAGGGTGTGACCGAGATATTCAATGGTATATTAAGTCTGAATATTAAAAGGTCCCTTATTTCGAAATGTGTATTTTATTTCTTTACAGTTATATTTAAAGGCCAGAATCTGTGTTTGTGAATATGCTCCTCTAACCTGCCACTGAACTCTGAACTCAGTGTGCTCTGAAACACACATGGAAATCAGCCCTTTGTGGTGTCACAAAGAGAAGCCCCAACAAAGCATACATTTCAGTAGTAAGTTAAAAGCCAGCATTTACGCAGGAGGCTGTAAACAGAGGGCTAAATGTGCTGTTTTCTGGAGAGCTAAACTTTTTCTGGACAGTTAAAGAACTAATAATGAATCATTCAAGGCTGCTCCAATGGGCTTCTTAATAAAAATAGAACATGAAAACAATATATGTGTATATATGTATAATATAGGACCTTAAGTAAGCAAATACTCTATTCAAGATCTAATTCCATTCAACCTTTGCGAAAACATACCGTGTGTCATCATTCAAAACAACAAAACGAAACACATTCTTGCACAAATATGCACTGAACATTATTTTGGTGTGAGAACTGTATGTACATATGGCCTCAGTTTTTACTAACGTATGACAAAATGTCATTTAAGGTCGGACGTTTACCTATGATTTACCTGACACAGAAACTCTCAGGACAGACGAGACAATATCGAAACCAGAGCTGCTACGTCCTGAAGTTTGGAGTTGCTACCTTTTTCTGAATCAACATTACAAGTCAGGGTCGTCTTAGAACTGCTGGCACAAGTCTGATTGGGGATCCCCTTTAACAATGTTTAATTACAAACAAACCAAAAGAGAATCAATGAGCTGCCCAAAGTGCCAAGGCACAAACTGAGACAAACATCTGCATCTGAACATTTCACCATCAGTAGTCTGTTCCGGCTGGAAACTCATCTTTTATTAACATCCATCCAGCCTTAGAAAAACAAACAAAAAGAAACAAAACAAAACATAAAAACGACAATCTATCAACTCACATTTTCGATTCTCCCCAGGTCGCACACGGTAGGCACAAAAAGGTGTGTCCTCACGCACATCACATGATTGTATTGTACACAAGAGGCTCACAGTTCGGAGCGATCCCTTCCGACGACACGTTTAAAAATGTGAGCGACGCAGAGCCGCGCGAGCATCCCCGAACATTCCTAAATAAATATCCCAGTCATAATAATAATAAATAAAGCTGTACACGGATCCTGCCTTTATGCATTCACGTACGGAATAAAGTCAGTGTTTCTACCCTGCCTCCAGTCTCCAGGGGGAGACGAGTGAGTCAAGTCCAAGCCAACGTGTAATCCAGTCATATCGCTGACATTCCATCAGCATAAGCCAAGTGCATTAATACTGGGGATAAATACATAGACACTACACTGTGGGTTGGACAGATGAAGATGGGTGAGCAAGATATTGATTTATTCATGGCCTGTCTTGTTTATGGAGCACTGGTCTGCCTACACTTGCAGATCCATAAATATCAATGAATAATTCCGGTTTATTTGTTTATAAAAATCAGCACCCTGTATTTTCATAATGTTTTTGGGACAGCCCATTATAATCTCTGATTATTAACATGTCATGTGCGACACAAGACACTAGTTGCAATGCATTGCATGGGTAGGATTTTTGCAGCTCAAATCCAGGGGGGAAAAAAAAAATGAATAAAATAAAATAAATATATATATATATATTGGCTTCTCTTGCAAAAATCTTTAGATGGAAGTGCAAGTTTCTAAATCACTGCAGCGTCCCTGTAGGAGCGAGGCACATCAACAGTAAAGCCTGGGGCCAGAGTGACAGAACGAGGGGAGGGGCGGGAAGATGCTCAGAAAAAGTGCAAGATTCCATCTGACAAGGAGACAATTGTTTTTTAACTTTCTGATTAAACAGGAAGACTCAGGCTTTTTTATCCTGACTGCGGTCTAGATAACATTAATTAAGATGAGTGAAGTCTTCCCACCCGCCGGGCGACTACCTGCTCAGCTTGCCGGAGCACTTGCCCTCCCGGCTGCAGCCCTTCCCCCTGGACAGGTGCAGCGGCGCCGTTCGCGCCTGCCGGCCGCAGCATCCCACCTCCATCTGGTGATGGGGGAGCAGGCGGCGGGGAGGCGGCGAGCCCGAGAAGCTCGGCGGCGAGCGGCTGCGGCCCAGGCAGGCCCCGCCCCCGACGCCGCGGTGCTCGTGGCGTGAGGGCGAGGAGCTGACGGAGCGCTGGGGGGAGGAGGAGCTGCGCGGGGAGAGGCTGGAGCTGCGGTGGTGGTGGTGGTGTGGGTGGTGTTGGTGGTGGTGGTGGTAGTGGTGGTGGTGGTGGTGGAGGGGGGAGCTGCTCAGGCTGCAGACGCCCGTCCGGGAGCCGTCGCACTGGGCCGCCGGGCGGTGGTGGTGCGGCGGGGAGCCTCGGGAGCCGTGCATCAGCTGGGCGAGGCATGACAGGAGGTCCGAGTCACTGGTGCTGCCGGCCCGGATGCGGTAGCGCCTCAGCCTGTGTGTTTACACAGAGGTGAAAAGGTCATATAGGTCACGTTAGGCAAAATTCACTTTTACCATTTGCTATTTTTCTAGCAATCAATATTTGTCTCTGAGTTGTTTCTTCTGGTGTTTGCCCCACATTTCAGGAGGTTTGGCTTCATTGTTTTTATCCTGGGCTAAATATGCTGTTCACTGTAGGTCTTAGGGAAGGCACAGGCAAACTACGGCCCGGGGGCCATATGCAGCCCGTGAAGTTTTTTCAATCCGGCCCAGCAAACTTGAAACTATATTAATAAACCTTATTAATGTTTTAGTTTCCTTGCGTTCTCGCGTCTTCTGCCACAGAGACGATGATGATGGCATCCTGAAGAAAAACATCACTCTAAATTACTTTCAAAGAGCAGTAACTGTAGTACTAGAAAAAAAAAAGCTATTTCATTTGTTTAATTTTCAGTGTTTAAAGAGTCACTTCAACAAAGAGGACATCAAAGAGATATTTTGTTGTCACGATTTTGTTCATTTTCAACTGACATTAAAGCAGATTCATGTTTCCTATTTATCCTAAAGATACATTTGTTCCTCCTAAGCGGTGGGTCACCAAAACACTCCATCCATCTGCTGCCGCTCCGGCCCCTCTGTCAAATTTTAGAATCCACTGTGGCCCACCAGTCAAAAGGTTTGCCCACCTCTGTCTAAGGGGCTCTAAATATGTAAAGCTTTACAGTAAACTGGGTAAAAAATGTACATGTTAGACCCTAAACTGTCCAAATTTTGACTGGTTTCCATTTGGTGTCAGTCTTGATTCGTCACTGTGAATAACAGGTGTTTCAATAAAGTTCATGAGAAAAAATGGAAAAAATAAACCAGCAGAGCAACATTACCTGCCCTCTGCGGTGGAGCGGCCCGGAGGTTTCCCTGGCGGTGGGCGGGGCATGTAGTGGGCGGCCAGCTGCTCGGCGGAGGAGGCCGGATGAACGGGACGCGGGATCCTGCTTTTGCGGGACAGAGGACTGGAGGAGGAGGAGAGGGAGGGCGCTTCGTCTCCCTGCCGGTCGGAGCGGGAGCCCATGAGGGAGTCCTCCTCCTGGGAGCGGTCGGAGGCGGAGGACAGCGGGTCCTTGGCGAGGGAGGCCATGATGTGACCCCGCCTGTCAGAGAGCGACGGCGAGGCGCTGGGCGAGGGGGCCGAGCCCTGGTGGCTGGCTTTCTTCTGCAGGAGCTTCTCCTTGGCCGAGCCCGGGGGAGGGAGATCCAGGAGGCTGGAGGGCTCCAGGATGGGGATGCGGCTCTGCCTGCGGGCCAGGTCCTTTCGGGGGGCCGCCGGGGAGGGAGGGGCGGGGCTGGTGACGGCCTCATCGTCCGGAGCCTGGTCGCTCTCCTCGCCGCGGACGGCCTGTTCGTGGTCGCCGCCGCCGGGGTCCCGGAGCTTCGGGAAGGACCCGCTGACGGAATCCCTCTGGCTGTTAACTGGAGGGGACAGGCGGCCGTTGGCGAAGACGGGGCTGCGGGGGGAGCGCGGGGAGGAGGGCGAGCGCGGGGAGCGCGGCGAAGACACGCGGCTGGCCACGACGGGGCTCTGAGCTCTGGCGGGGTGGTTCCCATTGGCCAGGGGGTCTGCGGGCGACTCCTGGTGGGCGGGAAGATGCTCCTGCTGTGGGGAGAAGACGTCAGCTGTGCGCTCCAGGGCCAGCTGAGCCTCGGCGTCCGCGTCGCCACGCCTCTCCAGCAGGAGGCACTGTGGGGCACTATCTGATCCTGACTGGGAGGAGAGGCCAGAGGGCCGCTGAGCTGTCAACTGGGGGAGGAAGGGGGAGGCGGATGAAGAGGGGGGAGAAAAGAGAAGAGGGGCGTTACAGAGGAAGGCAAAGGGCACCAAGGAAATGAAATATAAATACAAAATTGTTAAAGGGCCTGTTGCTGATAGACTACAGCGAGTGGAGTTGAAGCTGTAGTGCTGTAGCAAGAGCCCGATGCAGATGTGTGTGTGTGTGTGTGATTGTGTGTGTGTGTGGGGAAAAAACCAAGAGAAGAATTGTATAACATGGGAGTGAAAAACAATGGTGATTAGTTTAGCAACGGCATGCAGTACCATAGCTACCATGATCAGACTGAAACACACAAAGTGCTATGGCAGTGTCAGTCAAGCTGTGAGTGCTAAACCGGGGGGGAGGGGGTTGCGGGCAACGTTCACTTGGCAGGGGGCTTCAGCGAAGAGAGGGTGAGGAACAAATACAGGGAGAGAGAGAGAAAGAGAAAGATAGACAGGACAAAGACGATCTGAAACAAAAGAGAAGCATGCGACCTGTCGTCATGACTCCACATTCCCCAAAAAGGACACACATGCCACAGTCAGACAAAAAAAACACAACAACACCACAACATCCCCTATTCACATCACAAGAACATGTATGTCCAGACACAAGGAGACATCTGACCCCATGCTCTGTCTGGCCTGCACAATGCCCTGCGTGGCTTCTGGAGAGAACTGCCCTGACAAGCGACACAAATGGAGGGAAAAAAAAAAAAAAAGGGCAAGGCCACTGAACAACGAAGCAAAAATAAGCAACTTAGACAAAAAACAAACGGTGAGGGGACAAAAGAGGGACAAAAAAAGGACAAAACAAAATGCAGAAGCAGAATGGAGGCTGGATTTTGTGTTTTTCTTGCTTTTTTTTCAACTAGGGTTGGGATGGGCTCATCACCTGCTGAAGCTGGGCGCGGGTGATGCGTATGACTGAGGGGAACTTGGCGTTGGCGGCGCCTGCGGGGATGGCCGGCAGTTTCCTGCGACTGGGTGAGCGGGCGGCGGGGGTGAGGTTTGGTGACGGTGGGAGGGAGCCGTGGCAGGAGGAGGAGGAGGAGGAGGCGGCAGGGCAACGCTGCTGCTGCTGCTGCTGCTCCTGCTGCTGCCGCTTGTGCTGCTCAGCTGACAGGCTGCGCCTCATGGCCGCCGGCTGGCGCTGGTGGAGCGGGTCCGACAGGGTGGTGAAGAGGGTGTGGGGGCTGGGAGAGCGCAGGGGGACGGGGCTGGACGTCCGCACCAGGGCTGCCGCCGCCTCCTCCGGCAGGGACGGAGGAGAGGTGGGGAGCTAAGAGACGGGGGTGGGGGGGAGATAGGAGAGAGGAGGAGGAGGAAGGGGGAGGGAGGGAGGTGAGATCGGTGCGGGAGCGAGATGCAGGAGGTGAGGTCGGACGAGCGGGAGCGCGGGCCGATGAGGTGACGCGAGGGTATAAAGCTCAAGGCCAATGTCGGAGGAGTGACGTAGGTCTTGGAGGTTTATCAGCATGAAGGCAGCAGATCCCGATGGGACACAGAGTGACGGGGCAGCGGTTCCTCCTCTGGTGGAGGAAGCCACTAACTGCTAATTGCTAACTCGTTGATACGAGTGGGCCAGTTGGGAGGTAATTCACAGCGAAAAGGAGGAAAAGAAAGGCAAAAAAATGCAATTTAAGATGAGCAAAACAGAAGCGTGAGAAAGGCATAAAAGGAAAGCCTGGAAAAATCTGCAAATGGGGAAAAAGAAAACAGAATCGGGCGACACCGCAAAATCAGAAAGTGTTTCAAAGGCAGTAGCTGCTCCACTCCCCAGCATGCTTCGAACGGATGAGAAGCTGCCGTGAGGAACACATGGAGGAGCCGGCGCACAGAGCCAAATAAGAAGCGGGATAAAAAACAACCAAAATAAACAAAATAAACAGAAAACACTTAGCGTCACAAAAAGCAACAGCAGAAATGCAGCTGGTGGAAATCTGACTGTCGTGTGATTTTAGCATCAAGGTTCTAACGGCTAGAACTCTGTGCAGCTTTTTTAACTGGTGTAAAAAACGCTGACTACAGTCAGAATCATGTCAAGCAATGTACGTCAAAGCGAGGCGCTCCACTCTCGGGGAGCTCTTACCTGGGTGAGGATCCCCTCGGCCAGGGCTTCGGCCGGGCTGGTGGGTGTGACGGGGGGCAGGGCCCCCGGCGGGCCCACACTGAGCTCCAGTTTGTCCACTCGGCCGCTCCCCCTGGAGGAGGAGGCCCCGCTCTCGTGTTTAGCTTTGCCCCCAGTGGGGCTCTGGCTGCCCTTCTCCCACCCTGGAGACCCCTCCCCCGGATGGAGCACCTCCGGCTCCTCGTCCTCCTCCGAGGGGCTGCTGGTGGCCTTGGCCCCCGGGGAGCCGCCGGGCCGCTCCACTATGACCCACTCCTTCAAGTCAAAGTCCTGCCGCCCAGAGCTCAGGTTGAGGGCCACGAAGCCCCCGCTGCTGGCCGCTCCCTCCCCCTGCTCCTGAGAGCCGGAGGACGCCGGCTTGGGGGAGTCGCCGCCTGATCGGAACTCCTCGTCGAAGTGCCACACCCTCTCGGGATGCTGCCCGGGTGGCGGCGGCGCCTGAATGTGGCTGACTGGGATGATGGCGGCGCCGCCGCCGTCAGCCTCCGTCGCCTGCTGCTGCTGCTGCTGCTGCTTGGCTGAGCTGAACAGACAGAGATGAAGCACAAAAAGATTTTAGCCGTCCTAAATTCACGCCCTTTCATGTATCCTTTTGCAATCGTCACTTTGTGATGTCACAAAGAGCAGCGATATCTCTCCCAAGTCTCTTCCCAAACACATGCAAGGTGCAGCAAAGTACTGGTTTCAGCAGGAGGCTGTAAACAGAGGGCTAAACATGCTGTAGTTTGGAGAGCTGTAGATTCTGAAAATCATATAATAATGTTATTGTTATAATAATGATAATAAACATTAATAACATTGGCCAATATTTCTTTTGGTAATGTGCAATTGTAGTTTCAGTTGTTACTCTGTCACTTATGTTTATTACTTATTTTTATTTTATACTTATTACTTACTTATTTTTTGTTTATAACTTTATTTATTCATTTATTATTTTATTCTATGCTCTATTGCTGCTATGTCATACAGTCTCTGTGACTTTGTAGCTATCTGGCACGAGAATTTCCTTCAGGATTAATAAAGTTTACCTTATCTTATCTTATCTTATCTTATCTAATCTTTTTTGATGACTTTTTAGTGCAAGGCTGCTCTGGTGATGAGTGCAGATGAAATGAAAATACAATGTGGGACCATCAACACTGAGCTCCCTCCCTCCACTGTGATCAGTTTTGGACCCACCTGGGCTCCACGAAGCGCTCCGGGCCAGGTTTGGACTCCAGGCCGAGCCTCCTCTCCAGCTCAAAACTGTGAATGTTGCGCAGCTTCCTGAGCAGAAGGCCATCCCGATCCGAGCCCACCGCCTCAGAGTGCAGTTTGACCGGGGAGCCCAGGCTGGGCCCGGCGTAGGGGCTCTGCTGTCCCGGGTTACCGTGATTGTTGGCCTGCTCCTCCTCTGCGCCGGCCTGTGGATCCAGTCGCTTGTTAGAATTTGAAAGTGCGGATGCTGAAAGTGCTACGGACGCTGTCTGGAGCCTACCTTCCATCCTGACGCCATCCTGACGCGGTTGCGGTTGCGATCCAGCTCCTCCCACACGTCAGCCTCCTGGTTGCGTTGCAGGTGGAGAGGAGAACCAGCCAGGCGCTCCGGAGCCGGGTTGTTCTCCACGTCGCTGAGCTGGTCGTCCTGCAGAACCTCGTCTGTGTTCTCCCTCAGCAGGTCGCCGGGGATCAGGGAGGCGTTGGCCATGCTAGTAAAAGAGCAAATGATAAATAAAGGATTTCAAGTCATTTCATGCACGTCTTTAAAAACACAGGGACAGAGCCCTAATATATATTTCTGGATTAACTTTCAGCGTGTTTTTTCAGTGTGTTTCCTCACCCCATGTGCGCCGGAGTGAGGCGCGTGTGATGCTGAGGCGTCGTGGCCGCGGCGCTGATGGTCAGAGTGCCGTCGGCCGCCGTCCGCTCCCAGTCGTACGGGTCGTTCTCCACGACGTTGTAGGTTTTCATGCTGTTGTCAAACACTGACATCAGCAGCTGGAAGAGCACAAAGTCCACCGAGGTTCAAAAACCAGGTATCAACAGACAAAGACTTGAGACTTGGGGCGTTTCTGTTCTGAAGTGGCACCTGGTAGTCGGGCTTGGTGAAGTAGTCCAGGCTGGAGATGTGCTCCAGGAACACGGCAAACTCTGCCGGCAGGTGTTTGAGCATCAGCCGATGATCATAGGTCTCCTTCAGCTTCCCAACATGTTCCTGAGAGGAGAACACACACACAGTTCACACCCTTCCACCCTTCTGCCGTTCAGTGTCTGCAGAGGAATGACTTCTTACCTTGTCCTTGATCTTCCTCCACGGCAGCTGGCCCACCAGGAACTCCACCAGCATGTAGAAGAGAGACCACAGGTCGTCGTGGCGGCCCATCTCCTGCAGGGGGACACCTCAGGTTTCATCTTGCAATTCTCACAAGAGAAGATATCACGCGACAGGTTTCATGGGATACCGACCTTATTTTTGTGCGCGTTGACTGACGCGTAGCGGACGGTTCCTCTAAAGCCAGCAACTGGGCGGGGCTGGCAAACAAAGAGTAAATCAACCAGCGGCCAAATCAACCAAATGGAAATAAAGCCCCCCAACTAGATAAACTTGGCACTTACAGGTCGGACCTCCTGGCAAGAGTTGGTGAACTGGCGAGCCAAACCGAAGTCCAGCATGTAGCAGGTCCGGCAGGTACTGGGGAAACGGCCCATTGCGAAATTGGACTGGAAGAAGGAAGACAGATGGGTTTGAAAGGCAATCATTTTGTTTTATGTGAGCCTCTATTTAATTGAATGCAGCTGCTAACAAGGCCAACAATTTAGACGCTTTTAAGATTTATAAATCAATGCAGCAGCTTTTTGGCCCTTGAGCCAAAGGAAACAGCCACAAACTAAAATCCCTGTAATGAAAAGGGTAAGATTTATAATTTCCCGTGTCAAAATAAAGACAAATAAATATTTGCTTTATGGCTCACCGGCTTGATGTCACGGTGCAGGAAGCCGACAGAGTGGATGCTCTCGATGGCCTCCAGGATCTGCCGGCCTAGACGCAGGGTGGTGCTGATGCTGAAGGTTCCCCGGCTCATACTGCGCCTCAGGTCAGCCAGGTTACGACCCTGAGAGAGCAAAAAAGATCCAATTTCACAAAAAAAAAACAGTTTTATCTATTTAAAAAAAAAAACAAGATTCCTTTATCCGGCAGCATTCACACCAACCTGCAGTTCCATCACCACATAGTTGAAGCGATCGTTGCGGCCGCATCCCACAAAGCGACACACGTGATCCTTACCTGGTGCGAGAAAGAGGACGTGACAGTTTCAGGTTACTTTGAAAACAGGAGAGGACGAGGTCACCTGATGTAACATGTGGCCAGTGGAGTGCACCAGTGCCTGGTATATGTGCATGTGTGTGTGTGTGTGTGTGTGTGTGTGTGTTTGTGTGCGTGTGTGTGAGTGTTCGTATCCTTCTCCTGCCATCATCACCTTCCCCTGTGTGACAACCCTGCTGATTTATGGGCCATGGCAAAAAAAAGCACTGTGTGTGTGTGTGTATGTGTAGGTGTGTTCGTGTGTGTGTGTGGCAGCCTGACTGCAACCACACCCCGAGCCCTGCAGCTGACAGTGAATACACATTTTATATATATGTATTTGTGTATACAAATATATATATATATATATATGTTGAGAGGAGGCGGCCATAGTGTGTCAACAGCTTAAGGAGAAAGATGAACTGATATGTCAAAAGAAAGGAAATTAACATTGTTTGCAATACCATTTCTTACCACTAGATGATACTAAATCTTACAGATTACATTTAAATCCAAAGTTTTTTTATCCATTAATTGGCTCGTGTCACCTCTACGAACAATCACCAACATTTACATGGTTCGCAACATGCTCTCAGACCATCAGATGCTACTAAATGTCAACAAATCAAAGGTTAAAAGGCGTAATTTGCTTGCCGGCCAGAGGCTGACGTTTAACAGGGAAGGGGGACCGGGTCTCGTGTTACATGTCCTGCAGCTGTGAGGCAGCAAACATGATCCCGTCCCATTGATTACCCCCCTCACAGGGGAGAGACGAGGAGGACGGCGGGGAGGTTAAAAGGCAGGAAAGAGGGCGCCGTCGTCCGCTGGCTGGGAAAATAAAGGATTAATGCGCTCTTTCCCGCTGAATGACTGTGTGGTTTTCTGAGAATGGAGCAAACGCAGCTGAACCTCTGAGGGCCAGATGTTGTTTTGAGATGAGTCAGATGATCTATATCTGGTGTCAGGGGGCCAGATTATTATAAGCTGATGTGCAGCGGCAGGCAATCCCAGGCCTTTTTCTTTTTTTTTAACTTTACCCCTGGATTTTATTTCACTCTTTCCTCATTTATTAATTTTTTTTTTACCCACAATTCAAGTTGGATTATTGACAGAATGCATGTTTTTGCCTATTTCTTTCCCTTCCGTGACACCGTATCCGCTGCCAAGGGCCAATCAATAGGCCACTACGGGCAGGAAATCAATGGCAGAAATGTAACCAAAGCCGCGGAATCCATTTGGGCTCACCCTGGAGCTTCTTCAGCACGGCCACCTCCATCTTCAGCACCTGTTTGGGCTGCTGAGCCGACTCCACCTTTAGCGCCACGTTGATCCGCGTCAGCAGGTCCAGCGCCTCGTAGATCTCGCCAAACCCGCCACCCCCAATCTTTTTTGCCTGGCGGGGGAGCGAGAGAGAGAGAGATAGAGAACATAAAGCAGGCACACAGACGCTGGACTCAAGGTTTCTGTAATGATCCAAGGGTGTTGGATGGACGTTCAATGAATAAATCTGTTGAAGCTAAAACTGTTTTGTTTCAGGGGAGGGTTTAATAATTGACTGTGGTTATTTATGTCATGCAACACAAACGTGTCAGTGTGGAGTTGTTCTTTTTTTGTTTGTTCACAGGATGAATTCAGTTTTTGTATTCATGCTCGCCAAGGTGAGCAAGATGCAAGTCTCTTCCCCTCGTCAAGTCTTGATTGAGTCCTTCACTGCCCTACGCACACGTGCACGCACACACACACACACACACACACACACACACACACACACACACACACACACACACACACACACACACACACACACAGACACGCAGGGAGCTCAAGCCCAAGGGATTATCTGCAGCATTCTTATGTAATTCTCCTTCCTTAGAGAAGCCAGGAAGTGGAAGCCGGGCCTCCAGTGCAGAATAAAAAGCTCAAACGGTGGCCCGTGCTGGCGCAGCAGCAGCAGCAGGAGACGCGGGGACCTCAGGGGATCTCTGCCGCCACAGCCTATAGAACTCTGCTGCTCTGCCCCCAAAATAGCCGCACTGAGCTATTTTTAGACTCGGCCGCGCACTGCAGCGGCCCCCACCTGGACAGAGAGAGACGCAACCCCAGGCTGGCCGGAGCTCAGGTGGGACACATGAGAAGCTCTGTGTCTCCGGAACAAAGGCCCGTTGTTGCTGTTGGTGATGATGATGACGGTGGTGGTGGTGGTGGTGCAGTGTGAGCTCAGGACAGGCAGGCACGGGAGGGGACGGGACGGACAGACAGACACGGACAGACAGACACGGTGCTTATTGTGATGCGCCACTCACCACTTTCCATCGCTCCTTCACCAGGGAGAACACGCTCAGGATGTCGGCTTGCTCCGCTCCCCCGCTCATCCCGTCTGCGGACACGGGACGCTGTCCTCACTTCCTCCCCGTCCCCTCCAGCCCCACCCGCCCGGCTGCAGCTTCAGACCGGGCCGTGCATTTCAGGGGAGGGGTGCGGGTGGTGGTGGTGGGGTCTGAAAGACACAGAAGTTAGATAGTTAGATAGATAGATAGATAGATAGATAGATAGATAGAAACTTTGTCTATTTTTCAGTTAAAAAAAAACAGAAATTTGTCTTTGACACAGTTTTAAAAATTATAATTACAAAACTCAGACATGGTCAGGTTGAGACTGATGACATAGGGTTGTGCACAGACTCACTGTCGCACGGTGCGAAAGAAAATAGAATAGAATAGAATATGCGCAGGCGCTGGCAGACAGGGCCAAGTCACTGCGGAAGGTCTGACAAGCAGAATTAAAACCCAGACGAAGTGGTCGAATCATTTGCAAACTCAGCCGCCGCTGCAGCTGCCACACCTGCTGCTTGCAGCTGTCCTACCGGGCTAAGCCGTTCCCGACAGCCTTGCAGACAACAGTCCCGCATCTTCAATTACACAACATTCCACTGTGGTATTATTTATCCACTGTTTGAGCCAGATGGACATATCCATGTACTGGGAGCTCTCACACACCGTGCGTGACCTTCCAAAATTCGCAACAGATACAGTGTGTTCATTTGTCCTCACATGGTTGTTATGAGCTAAAATGTAGTAAACATTTGGATGACTCTCCTCATAGATTTTTTTTTCATTTGTTCCTCAATTAAAGCCTCAATTATTGCTGAAAATAAATAAAAAGTGGTCCAAATGAAACAGTTCAAAGGCCCAATGAACAAAATTTAAAGGCATCTGTTAGTATGGTAGGTAATGGAAAATACATTTGTGTCTTTTTAGTCCAAAAAAGTCCATCTATCCATCCTCTATACCCGATTCCTCCTGCCTGGTAAAGTCACTACAAGTAATAAGTATCTGTTCAGCATTTGTGTTTAGATGAAGAGCGGCTCCAAGACTGTAACTTAAGTGTTCTTTTCTGAAAATGTATACACAAAAAAAAAATTGAATACATACATGCAACAACATAGCGATACTCAGTGCTCGGACTGATACAATCATGCAAAACATCACAACCTCCAGCACGCATTCCCCTCCCCCTTACTCTGTTGCAATTATTTTCCTTCAGGCCAAGCTTGTTTCACACTGACAACAACAGGCAGATCAAGGTTGAGATGGAGTTTCCAGGAGATAAACCTCGTCTCTGCCTCCGTATTGAGCATCATCACAGACGAACGTTTCTCAGGGGAGAGAGTGCGGTGGTGGCTGTCCTTCAGCCTGGATCCAAAAACCCGCCCCAAAAACTCCAGCTTCAGCATTCTGCGCACGGCATGTAGTCAACTGCTGTTATGCAACCAGCAAAAAAAAAAAAAAAAAGAGCACTGTTTGGGTTCAAGGCGCAATTCTGAAATCAGGGAAGCCATCACAATCCCATCATGCACCGGGAACAGGGTTAAAACATAGTGGGGAAAAGATGAGATGCGTAGATAGTGACAGCATTTCTTTCAGCAGGCAGCTTAAAACGGCGGTTTAGCGTGAAATAAACTGTTCTGCTCTTTTGTCTTATAACGAAAAGTCACCGTATGAAGCCTGAATGAGGCCTGAGTGCGGCGCTTCTGACAACAAAACAGCCTGTGTGAGGCTGCAAAGCATTGTGGGAGGCGTGCAGGGAATGAATGAAGATTATGTCCTTCAGAATGAATCAATTATGAGTCAGTTGGACAGCCGGGGCTTGTGGCGCCGCTAAGCTGCTTGATGCTAATGTTAGTGTGCTAACGTGCTCGTGATGATCGTGCCAGCAGTGCTCAGCCGGCTTGCGTGCTGTCATTTCGATCACTGCGAGAACTTCACGGAAAACATCTGGTTCCAGCGGCTTAGCAATGAAGATGAAGATGGGACTCCTGCCGTTTTGTGATTCATCATCAGGAATTCCTGAACATCTGTGCAAATAGTAATAATAATAATAGTTAGCAGTAACAATGATATTTTGTGGTGATTTGGTGCTGCACAATTTTAGCAAAATTGAGATGAACTGAATTTAAAAAGTCTCTAAAACACTGTTATCACTCCTCTCGTCTAACTATCTTGTAGTCCACATCATAAGTTATTTTTAAGAGAGAGCAGAGACAAAAACTTAAAGGTTGCACATTGTAAAAAATTTCCCCAATGTTTTCTAACAATAGTGTGGCCGTCAGTTGTCTCTGCCTGTCAACTACCTTTCCAGAAATGAGAAAAATCTATCCTTAACTGCCTTTTCTTGCTCCATGTTTTAGAAAATGCGTCCACAAATATGCGGTTCTGGCAACCAGCCCTTTATGATGTCACAGAAAGACAACGATACCTCTCCCAATGACCCAGGCTGGGTGCTGACTCTGCCTGTGTCTCTTTCAGACTGCCTTGTTTATGTCCCTTTCCAAACATGGAACATCCAGCACAGAATCAGTTTTAGCAAGAAGCTAACAGCTAGCGCTTTGTCAAGGGCTGTAAACAAAGGGCAACATAAGTTGTTTTCTGTCTCTGTGCAGACTTTTATGATGATAAATCATCGAGGGCTAGTCCACTTGCAGACGAGGCGCAAAAATAAAGAATATGTTCACTGTGGGGCCGTTACATTTTTTGGAACCGGTTGCTTTAGCATCCACCTTCAAAGAAACATCCTGCACGTGATCACGTGAACTTCTGCGACGGAAGAGCCCGTCAACGCTCCCTTGGCAACCATTGCTGTGACTGCTGTGTCACAACTCCAAGGTCACCCCGGAGTGGAGAGTTGTTCCCTCGTTCTTCCTCTGTCTCATCGCGCACGTGGCATCCACCGTGAGGCACAGCCTCCTCCGCCGAATGTTCACCGAGGGGAGAGAGATGCTATAAGATGCTTTGGGGGCTAACAGAGAACGCAAGCTACTAACAGAAAATCAGAAGATACAACCTGCAGATAGAGGGGAAGACGGAGGATTTTTCTTGGGGGCGAAGGATGAGCGTGGCCCCCACTATTTCTTTTGGCCCAAAATAGGAATAATTTAAATCCATCTTGCACCTTATTAATCCCCAAAATATGAAAGAACAAGTGCCATAGTGGTAGGAAAATATACTGCAATCCTCCCTAGCAGTGAGTGCTACACACACGCGCCCCCAAAGAACACAAACTCGTGCGCACATTTCATGAGTGGCACGCGCACATGCACACTCCCGTGCCTCAGCCCTGGCAGCCTCCTGCTGTGACTAATCTCACACCTCATAGAGATGCAGCCGGGCTCGTCCACCTCCACCTCCTCCTCCTCCTCCCTCTCTTCCTTCCGAGCGTCAATGAAAAGGGGCAAAAAAAAACATGGAGAGGGAAAATAACAATGCAGGCGGTTGCAGACGCTGAGCCAAAAAATAATATTCAAACCAAACTACAGCAGATGAGTGAATCACGCCTCCTGACCCCAGCGTCTCGCCATGACGATGGTGCAGTGCCATTTTTATCCGCTGACTGCAGCCTGTCATCACTTCTTGCCCTTTTGCTGAGGCTGGAAAGCTGTGTGTCTAAGGCGTCGCAAAGTATCACAAAACGCCAATGCGCAAACATGCACGCACACACAAACACACACAAACACCACCTGAATAATCCTCCCGCAGGCCATCAAGATGAAACACAGTGCAGCAACATGCAAAGGAGCAAGAAATATGATTTGAAATGGAACGTTTTCTTAATCCCCCAATGTGAGCTGGCTCAGTAGCAGAATTGGCGGTGGTGGTGGTAATATGATGGGTAATATCATCTGACTGCTGCAAAGTGGAACTCGTGCAACTTTGTGCGCACGACCAGGCAGGAGGGGAGCCGACATGTGGAGGCTCTCAGCATCCCGCTTCCTCTCAGGTAAAAGCGTGGATTATGATGCAAGTCAGACCGTGATGGGTGAGGACACCAGCACTTTTTGGATGAGTATGACATATGCAAAAAAAAAAAGAAAAAAAAGAAAAAAAAAAAAGGCAAAATACCAAAAGCTTTGCAAACTGCAGAGTGACGTTGGAATGTTTATAGTCACGCTGTGTTTTGATGCAGGCCTGCGGGATAAAACCATGCCTCCCTATCCGCCTGCTCCCCCTGCAGCAGACTGCCGGCACTCTGTTGCACAGCGAGTCGGTTGCCACAGCAGATTTACTCGGGCGCGTCCACGCACTCCGGCCGCACTCAAAGGCCACGCGAGCACGCAGTGCTGCGGGGACGTGCGTGGGAGGTAATCGCCGTGAGCGCTGTGTCAACGTGCGGGGCTGTCACCGTGCGTAACTGCAACGCACCGTGCGGACCGTGACGCTTTTAAATCGTGAATATAATATTGATGAGGAGGAGGAGGATGGAGGAAGGCCTCTGGATCCTTACCTCGCCTCTTTGTGGCCGATCCCTCCGTCCGTCCAAGACAGGAGCCGGGTGTGGTTGCAATAATAGTGGGGGGAAGGAAAAAAAAAAATCCTCTATGCCGGGAGGATGCGGGGAGCGGATCCCGGAGAAGCGTCCATTGGTGGGCGAACACAAACCACGGGCGCGTCGGTGACTGATTGAGGGACCTGTGCGAGCGGAGCGGGGACGTGCGTCTGGAGCGCGGACGCCTCGTCGTCGTCGTCGTCCTCCTCCTCCGTCAGCCCGTCACCGCGAGCATCTCGCTCGGCCGCTGCGGATCCGTGACGTGACGCCGCGCTGACGATCATCTGCCGGTTTTCCTGTTCTCCCTCCTCCTCCTCCCCCTCCCGTCTGTCTCTTCCTCCCTTCACCCGGGCGGTGAGCGCGCCTCCGTTTCCATCGCCCCTCGCAACAGCTCGGGAGCGCGCGCCACACAAGCCCCCGCCCACTCCATGTCCCTTTAAAGCGCGCACGCGGGGGTATGATGAGACAGCGGTCGCGCGCACGCCGAGAATGACCACTGGTGGTCGTCACGCAGGGGCAACGTCAAGTTGTTGTTATTATTATTATTATTATTATTATTATTATTATTATTATTATTATTATTGTTGTTGTTGTTGTTGTTGTTGTTGTTGTTGTTGTTGTTGTTAAGGATTGTCAGGAAAGGCCACAGACTAAAAACATGGCACTGTTTGTGGTTTCAGACTCCCAAGCTCCGTTTGCAACGGGAATATAATGGCCGCTAGGAGGCGGCATTCTGCCATGTATGACCACAGTTTACCATGATCTATACGATTAAATAATGCTTCTTAATTGTCTAAACGTTTGTTCCAGTTGTATTACTCAGTCTAATCGATTACTGTTCGTCGGGTTTGTGTAATTATTCTGCGAACGTCCAATATAATATTGTATCCTGTAACTACTTACCGCTTTTAATCTACAGTGTTCCTCTTCAAAAACGCTGAGCTAAACATTATAAAAAGAAAAAAAAAACAGAAACCATAATCACTGCATGCTGCTCTTAATTGTAATGTACATTTTAGAAAGGAGGCAACTTGATATTTTAAACATTACACATGTGTTTGAAAATGCACTTCAATCATTACACTTCCTACTGTTGTAGAGCTTAGATTGATTAGATCTCTTTCATTATAATTCTGCCTGACTTAAAGAATTCCACCGCTGGTTATCTTTAACGAATCTCGCGATAACATAGTAGAAGAACTGCGGTCAGTTTGAGGGAGTCCGACTCTTTTACCAACGGATTAAAACAATGAAGAAAAAAAATATATGTCTATAAAATACATCTGTTTTAATTTCCTTAATTTAATTTCAGTGTAAACCAAAATTTTGTAATTATAAGTCCATGGTGACAAGAGCGTATTTCCTTCTTTTTTCCCCCCCCCCCTGACACTTCCTGGCGATGACGTTTCCTGATCCAACCAGTCACTGTTGTGTTGGTAGCAGGCTAGCTAGCTAGCTGCATGCTAACCCACCGAGCTTCCTCCTCCTCCTCCGCCTCCTCCCTGGAATCAGAAGGCAGCCTATCGGAGTTGTTGTGAATGAAAAACCCCGTCTCCATCCATGCCTGTCCGGTGGCCGCGATGGCAGCGACAGAAACGGTCGGGCTGTGAGATGGTAGCCATGTAGCTCGGTGTTCTCACCTAATGTGTAGTTAATGTCGGTGTGGTTGGTGCTCTTTCAGCCATCCCCCACCAGTAGCTAGTAGCTCTTTTCTGTCCGGCTCTGACGGCGGCAGCTAGCCCCCACCTTCTCTCGCCACCACAGGAGGATGCTGAGGCTGTTCGGCGCACTGGTTATCCTCGGGCTGGCTCTGGCGTGCATCACCTCCTGGGTGCTGGACAGCTATGACACGACGTGGCACCCCAAACGAAGCGTTCAGCACCCGGCTGCCGGCGACGGGGACGGGACTAAGGGGAGCTCGCCACCATTTCCCGGCGGGGACTTGAACAACATATTTTGGTTCATCCAGGTACGACCCCGCTAGCGGTTGTGATTAGGCAACCTCCCCGCGCAAAGGCTCCTGGCGAGGGTGAATTTTGGCTTTAGAGACCTTGAATGGGTTTAATATAGAAATGTGATGTTATTATGTGAAACAAGCGGCGGCGGTTCACCCACTGAACTCTGCCCGGAATGATTGACGGAAATGGGTCAGTGGCCACAGAAGTATGTCAGTGGCAGGTAAAACCCGATAGTCTCTGTGAGCTACAGATGGACTTTGATCCATGTCTGTTTAACCAGCCGCCATAAGCAGGAAGTCATATCTGAGATGAATCATCCCACTGTCGAGTCTGAAACCGCGTCCTCCTCCAACGTGTTCACATCTGCTTTCAGGTTTCTGACATCCACATCAGCAGGTTCCGCGACCCCAGGCGCATCCCGGATTTTGAGAAATTTTGCACGGACACGATAGAGGTGATCAAGCCTGAGATCGTGCTTGCAACAGGTGCGGAGAACCCCCATCATCTTTCAGGTCCATGAAGTGTGGTCCCCCGTGTGTTAAAACAGGGTGTCATGCTGTTTGTCCTCTCCGACCTCCGCAGGGGATCTGACCGATGCTAAAACGGAGAGCAAGTTGGGTTCCCTCCAGCATGAGGTGGAGTGGCAGGCCTACCACAACATCCTGAAGAGGTCGCGCGTGATGGAGCGCACCAGGTGGATAGACATCCGCGGAAACCATGGCGAGTAATTCAAACGACCACAAAGATTTCTGAGAAATCCATTTTGGTTTGGTACCATCATGCAGGAAACCCCACCTCCCCTCCACCCACTTTATTTTCCTCTATTTCCTGTCCTCTCTGTTACCAGATTGCCAGCTATTAGATGTGAAACAAGATATCTTTCGTTCGTCACTAAATAACTCACTGTTGCTGATTGCTGCAGCCGGTGTATCGCCTCTTAGTTTCCTGGGTTTGGCAGGAAAACTAGGTTCTGTTCAATGTCTTGTTCCAACATGAGAACATCGGATTACTGGATTAAATACTTTTTTTTGTTTTGTGTGGGATTATTTTCATTCAGGATTTCTGACCCCGTGCGGTAAACCTTGTGAAGCTTTTATCTTGTTCTTAACAGAAACTTTTTTGTCTCCGTTGTGATTTCAGATGCCTTCAATATAATGTCGTTGGACAGCGTCAATAATTATTACCGGTAAGTGTGCGGTCAAAGCGGGCCAAAGTATTGAGTCATCCAGTAGGTTTTGACTAAAATCACATTGTTTGCAGTGTGACACTTGGACCGTAACCAGGGCAGCTTCCCACGAACCAAAATAGAAGCAGAGCCTACAGAAACAGAATGACTCTCCTTTTATTTTGACACAGTTATGCTTCAAGTGACGGCTCGGCTTCCATTAACGCTGATTGATCTTTTATCTCCCTCATGCAGTGTCCCTCGGCAAGACAGCCCGTCTGCTGATTGCGAGCCTAATGCAGCCGTTTTAAAGTGCAGCCATTTAGCTCAGCAGTTCACTGTTTGCCTCATTCCAGCTTGTGAACTTTATTTAACCAGCTGCGCACCGCTGAGATTAAATTAACCTTCGATGGAGACCTGACCCAAAGTGTCAGACTCAGCTGATGAAAACAGTCATCCACAAACGTTAATACCTGTGGTGAAAACTCTTGGTTGTGTCTTCATCTCTCTGCAGGAAATACTCGGCCAATCAGAAGGTCGGCTCGTTCCACTACGTTCACAAAACCCCCTTTGGCAACTACTCGTTTGTGTGCGCCGATGCCACTCTGACTCCTGGGCCAAAGAGGCCGTACAACTTCTTTGGCATTCTGAACCGGGTACGGCCACTGTGTTGACGGTGTTTTGTTTTGACATATTTATGTTTAAAATATGACAAAAGCTTGTTGTTTTAAACAAAAATGCACTAAAAATTGATTGTGTGTTCGAGAACTTGAAAAGCGGAAATATCAAGTTCAAAGCATGATGGGTAATTTAAAAAAAAATTAAAACTCAAAGACAGTTATAATATAATACATTGATGTAATTACACAGTATTACTGCGTCAGGTTCATATGTTTCTTTTTAGTATAGATTTTGGCCTCAAAACTCCGTAACTGGGAATTGTGATTGTCGTGACGGAAAACAGTCCACAGAACATTGATAAACGCAATAGTAAATCGTTGGAATCCTAACAGTATTCTGTCTCTGCTGGATGTTTCACAGACTCAGCTGGACACGCTGGACAAGTTCAGGACCGAGAGCCTGAAGAGCAACCAGTCTATCTGGTTCGGTCACTACACCACGTCCACCGTCGTCTCTCCGTCTCCAGGAGTTCGGGATGTCATGAGGTGTGGGAGTGCATGTGGATGTGCCGGATGTCGCGAGCAGCACCGGCCTCCTTCCGCTGTGCAAACAACGAGAAAAACCTGAATGGCTGGACGTGACACCCAGCCATTCATTCTTTTCTCGCTTGTGAGGAAAGGAGTCCCTACGCTGCCAACACATCCTTTGTTGTCCGATCGTGACAATGTAAGCACTGGTTTCAGCTTTGCACTCTGACTTTCCTGTGCCCCAGATCCGCTGTTGCATATCTGTGCGGCCACTTGCACACGCTGGGAGGCCTGATGCCCGTCCTGCACAGTCGACACGCGCAGGGCACCCTGGAGCTGGAGCTGGGCGACTGGATGGACAATCGCAGGTAGGGCTGCAACAAATCCTCTCGCTTCATTTACTACAATGGATTCAATTCTTTGAGGCAAACATGCTCCCTTTTGTTGTAAGGCAATGGATTAGCAGTTTGTGTTCTAATTAGTTTCTTTTGCATATTTCAAATAGCAGGTAATCAAATTCAGAAGATCTCTGATAGCTGCAGCCGTAACCAGAGTTGCGTGGAAGGAATTATTTTATTCACGTCTTAATCTTTTTATGGGTCGATCCTGCCACTCCTGCAGGTACAGAGTTCTGGCCTTGGACCACGACATGTTCAGCTTCTCTGACCTGAAGTTCGAGCAGTGGCCTGCGGTGCTCATCACCAACCCCAAGGATGCCCAGTACCTCCATCCTGGAGTGGAGCCGCTGGGTCGGATACGCAGATCCACACACATCAGGTAGCTGAGCTCAGTCTAGGACTATTTTTTTGTGCGCGTTTCTCATCTGTTTTTACTGACAGACAAAATGAAATGTGTGTGCTTTATTTCCGTAACAGGATCTTGGCCTTCTCGGAGGCACCGATCACCGCCGTGCACGTCAGCATCGACGGGGAACCTTTAGGTAAATGCCACCTTGCCGGTGGACCTCTCTACGTCCTGCCGTGGGATCCGTCCCTCTACCTCGCCGGGCTGCACACCATCAAGGTCAAAGTGGAGGTCAGTCTTCTCCCACAAATCTGCACAACCTGACGTTGAATTTGAGCAAATGTGGGAGGCTGATCTCAACATCTCGATTCAAGACGACATATGGAAAGGCTTTAAATGACATTCATCTCTGCTCACTCAACGCCGGATTGCAGTTGATTCAATTTGAGGCCACACGCAGGCTCCGCTACTCAAAGGTTAAGCTGCGCAAAATCTTCCCCCACTGTGTGAAAGATGCAAGAAGTCAGACATCAATTCAGGTTTTTTCGGTGTTCAGTTTTCAGATGGGGTTCTCATGCTGTCAAAGTAAACCTGCATCCTGATCCTGAAACCACTTTATTTGGCATTTGCAACACTCTGGATGCAATGGGTTGAAATGTTAGAACAGTGTCAAATTTTGACAATAAAGACATTTTGGGGGAAAAAAAAAAAGGTGGAGGTCAGTGAAGCCCGGCCGATGAGGGCCGCCGCTCCGTTGAAGCTGCTTAAACGCTGGCCCAGTGGACCTGACCCAAAGCTCTGCTCCGTCTGCAGGACTCGGCGGGCCGCTCGTCGGTGCGCGAGCAGCACTTCACCCTGGAGGACGGCCTGACGCCCAGCTTCGGCTTCGCCCAGTCCTTCATCCTCCTCACCGACCATTACATCCTGGGCCGACTGGCCTTCGTCTCCATGATGCTGCTAAACCTCGGCGTGCTGCTGGCCTTCAGGTTCCTGCGCATTCCGCCTGGCAGGGGTGAGCGACACACCGAGGAGACACTGGCAGTGTTACGACAGGGGATGAAAAGACGAATAGTTCCTTCATGCTTTGACGTCGTGCGTTTTGCTTGTCACGCTCAGGTCTGACCTCCCAGGCGTGCATGTCGCTGCATATGGTCAGCACAATGGACACCTTCTACTACTCGCTGCTGCTGTTCAACCTGTGCACAGCCTTAGGTGAGACATCTGCTCGGCTCTCAACCTCTCTAAAAATAGATTTGCTGTAGAAAATCTGCGCCGCCTCTCTGGACCGGAAAACCGAAATAGCTGTCGGTGTTTGATGCTTAAATAGGTAAAGGTTAAAAAAGGGGATGTCTTTCAAAAAAAAAGGTGTATTTTCTTGTAGTGTTTCCTCTGGAAATGATCCGTATGGCTCACTTTTTGTTTTGTTTTTCTCCCGGGCCTCCTCCGCCTCAGGTCCATGGTTCATCGGCGAGCTGATCGATGGCCACAGCGGCGCCTGTTTCGCCTTTGGCGTGTTCATTGACGGCCACTTCCTGGAAGGAAGCCTCACTTACGTCGTCGGAGTCGTTCAAGTAAGAAAAGCATCTCTCTGCTTTTGCTTCTTTCTTTCTTGATGTCCAGACGGTTTCTCCAGACCATGAAAAATAGGATTTCGTGTCCTGCTGCTTGAAACACAAGAGGAGTCTTTTAGGAGAACAACAGGCTCGATAAAGAGAGAAAAACACGTCTGTGACAGGATGGACCAGTTTCTCTCTGCGGTCCATCATTTTCTTCAGATTAAATGACATCTGGTCAGTGTTTTTTTTTTTTGTCTTGTGCAGCAGTTGGTAAAAATGAAAGATCCCACAATGTGCACATTATCAGGTCTTTATTCTCATCCTGGACTCAGGGGAGCAATGGAATTATTTATTATAATGAAAAATCCTTTTTTTTTTCAGTGAAATTTGATCATTTTACACGCCACACCTGGTATTACCTCACAGTACACTAGTGTGGTGCTGCGGCACAGTAGTTACAAAACACTGATCCACATTGACAAGTTGAGTCAAAGTTTATTTATAGAGCACTTTTCACATGACCTCAGACAAACAAAGTGCTGTACAGTTAATTAAAATAAAAAAGGCATAATCATATACAATTACACACAAATGCAACAATAAATAACAGTAAATACGACAATTGAACAACAAAGTAGTAAAGCAGCAAAGCAGGGAATAGTAAAAGAAATTTAATTTAAGAAAATCTAAAGTTAGCAAAAGGACAAAAAAAAAAAACAAGTATGAACAAACGTGATAAGCTATTGAGTTGAATATTTTTTTTGTTTGTTTTTTGTTAGTATGTAAAATGATTCTAGATTTATAATTGTTACTCTGTATGTATCTATGAATGTTTTCCAATGTTTTTTTTTATTGCGTCCTGTCTGTGTGAGGACCCCAGGAAGCAACAGCCAGAACTCCCTCAGTGGCACGATGGCTAAAGGGGAACCCTCATCAACAGCCAAATAAACTAAGTCCTACTTTTCAAACCCCTCCTTCCCCACAGCTCCTGTTCTTCAACATGCCCCTCACCTCCTACCTGTGCTGGAGCCTCCACCAGCGCGGCCGTGGCAACACCTTCCGCTCCCACTTCCTGCGGCCGGGCTGCCGCTGGCGGACCCTGGCGGTGCACGTCCTCATGCTGCTGCTGCTCACCTGGCAAGCGCACTCCTGCTACTTCCTCCTGGAGACGTACGGCCCCATGGCCTTCTTCCTGTCGCCCGTGCGCACGTGGGCGCTGGGCCTCAGCCTGCTGCTGGTCTACCGCGCCTGGACGTGCCCCACTGCGCTGCTCCGCGACAACAGCAAGAGTGTCTCTCCGTCTTGACAGTAGATCGCAAACCGCCCCCTCCCCCCCGCCGCCGCCCATCCCCCGCCACCTCCCTCACACAAATAAGGTTTTTATTTTGGCTTTATTTGGGGCGGGGGGGGGGAGGGGAATCACTGCCCTCCAACACGCGCCTCATCCAACGCTCACGCCGCTCTCGTACTCCCTCCGCCACCCCACGAGCTCGCCATCCCGTTTCTAGATAGTATCGTTTACTTGATATGCATGTCGTTGTATCGCACTCGCTGAGCACATGTCTGGCCATATTCAGAGCAGTGTGTGTGTGTTACAGTATGTGAAGGACCTGGACGCAGGGAGGTTTTTTTTATTTTTTATTTTTATCTTTTAAGCAGGGTGCCGCAGTCAACGGTACGCGGGGAGGCCGCGTCCCGTCGTAGGTTAAGCTGACTCACTTTCTTGAGTTTTAGTCACTTTTTCGGAAGCGTTGCCTTGGCCGAACGCCACTTCGCCACTGCCAAAGGACGAATTGAAAAGGTTCCTCCCCTATCCTCCCATCCCCATGGATGCTCACTCACTCTCTGGTGAAAGCCTCTGTGTGCCAATCCGACCTTCGTCGTCATTGAACCATCAATTTTTTTTTTGTTTTTTTTTTTTTAATCCTACACCGTGAGCATCATCCATGCAAGGCTGACAGAGTGTGGGAGTCCTCGTAAATCTGACAAGCGCTCGTTATTCTTTCCTGCACATAATTACCAGATGGAAACGATGACGCGTCTGATCTGTAAACACGTAGTGAATCCTCAATCTTTTTTTTTTTCATTATTTTTTTTGAATCTTAAACCATGTTTAATCCATTGCACATAACTGCCAATCAAAACGTCTCAGTACTCGCATTAAATCATCATATCAATGCCAGCTTTCACCTGAATCTAAAAAAAGTGAAAATGAAAAAAAAAACAAAAAACATCAACACATGTTCAAGAGGGAGGCGCCGGCCCGACTCTGGCGCTCTCCTCCAATCAAAGCGACTACAGGAAGCAGCTGTGTGTTTCTCAGGAATGTGAGCGCTTGAACGTAAAGGCTTGTCCGGCTTGTGTTTCAGGACTATGTTTTTATACTCCACAGTAGCTCAGCGAACTCAAACACACACGTCAGTCAATCCAGATGTGGGAGGGAACGAAACGAAAAACATCATGAATGTGTTCTAGATGTGGTGATAGAAAATCAAACAGTACTAATAGACATGTAAAAAAGATATTAGTATATAAATATATTTTACTTTCTTTTTGATTGTATTGAGTGAGTTTGCCCTGCCCCTCCCATTCATGTTTTATATTTTTGCACTGGGTATTTCGCCACTTTGTGGTTAAAAAGGTGAAGGAGCATTTTTTTTTATGCTGGTTGTTGACACACAGTTTAGGGAAAACATTGTTGTTATTTGCCCAGAATGTCTTGTCTGTTTGTTTCTGGAGCGTGGTTGACTGTGTTTCTTGCATTTCAATCTCGTAATTTCTTGCAGCTGCTGGATTGCACAAGAACAGTCTGGAAAGCAGAAACGTTACAACATATTTTTCCCAAGTCTTTGAACAGATGTTTTATTTTCGCCGAACCTTGCTCAGCGTGAGTGCACAGTAACTGCTCAATTCAGCTGCAAGACATGGAATTTACTACGCCAACATATGGCAGTGGTTTAACTTCTTTTGTTCTCTCTAACCTTCTGCATAATCAAGTCATATGAGGGGCATTACCAACTCCATCCTACCAAAAGCAATTAGTTATCGCTGGGCTTTTTTTTTTCTTTTTCAAATTATTATTATTTTTTCTTCTTTACTAAAGGCCAAGTACCAAATCTGTACACAAGGTGGTGGTGTTGACTGCATTCGGTTAGTACTGAGACTGAATTTTGACTTCCACCAATCAAAAGATGTATGTCTTGTCGTCGTCGTCGTCGTCGTTGTTGTTTGCAGAAAAGCAGCTTCTCTTTTTCGAGGCCCTTTCTGTTACATGATGCTCACTGACATTCCACTATGCATTTGACTGTTTGCTCTGTGTTTCACAAAACAACAACAAGACACCCACCGACACCATCAAGAGATGCACTTGTCAGTCCCCTCCCCCTCCTCCTGTGTGTTCAGAGGAATACGAAGAGACGATTGTTTCACACCTGACACATATTTATTTTCCTGTTTCTTTTTTTTTTCTTGTGACAAAGGAGCCAACCACTGTTTTATTATTTTATTTTACAAATGGTTTATAGTGCTGTGAAATAAAAAAAAAAAAAGATCATGACAGTAAATCACCAACTCTGTGTTTTTGTCACTGCGTCATTGTTACATAATTCACAGCTTTTATTAGGAAAAGAGATGAACGAAAAAAACGAAAGTCAAATGAGTATAAAAACATGTTTTTTGATATCAGGGTTTGATATTCATCACAATTTATGTATGCAGACTTCAGAGTAAGTGCAGTCAGTGTTTGTTAAGAACCCACTGAACTTGCAGTAGTCACGGTACAGCCACACTAGCTGGTTAGTTCTATTTCAGCAGTTTGTGCAAAACCAAAATGCTCCCACTCGTCCGGGGAGCATCTGCAATTTCTCAGGCTTCACCGCTCGCAACCACTCGTCCTCCAACTTCCACCCCAGCTAGCTGTCGCTCCTCACGGGCGAGCGGAACACAAGAGGAGGACGATTGTGCATGTGCCAATGGCAGCTGTTGCTCTCCCACCTCCCTCTGCGTCGGTTTCTCTCCCTCTGAGAGAAACCGACGCGTTTCGCTCGGAGGACCAAGCTGACGGGCAAGCGTCCAATTTGGGTTGGAGTCCTTGGATTTCTGGTAATGTCTGTCTGCTAAATTATGACTAAACAATTAGAATCAGACGAGCTGTGTCTTCATAGGGACGTGGTTTAAGGGCAGTGATTTAGAGGCGCCTGTCTTGACGCTGCTGTCACTTCCTCCACTCGGATATCTTTATAATTTGCTTCCCGACGTTTCCCCCTTTCATCATGGAACAGAACGCGTCTGCAAGAAAACGACAGATTCATACTTGCAGAAGCTTTGTCATTGGGGGAAAAATAGTGGTTTGGAAAAACACTTGAGTTTGGTCCTGCCTTACCTCCCATTTTCTCGATGCCGTTCACCAAAGTTTCCAGCGCCTGCATCGGGGACGGAGAGTTAAAAATGCATTGAAGGCAGAACAAGCAGGCAAACCACATGTCAGATGTTTACTCCTCACCTTAATTTGGCCCGATCTGACCCACTGGCTGAGCTCGCACAGCGCTGCCCCTGCTTTGTCCATGTAGCTGAGCAACAGGAAGCGCTCCCGGGTGATGTTCTTCTTCTGCAGGGCTTCCTGGGTCTCCTCGCTCAGGGGCGGCGGATAGGGCACGTCCTTGTTGTACTGCGAGATCTGCCCACACAGGATCACGTGGCCGCTATCATTCATCTGGGAGTAAGAGGAGGGTTGGCGGGGTCAGCGTGCTCCAGATGCAAAGCTTGCTCACTTATTATATGTGATTCAGAGCCCACGTGCGCATCCAGCTCGGTAGATCTTGGCAGGAGACGAGAACAGAGAACAAACGGAGCCGAAACAGACCGAGCAGCAGCACCTGAGAGATCACAGTATCGCTGATGGCGCCACCGACGTTGTCGAAGTAGACGTCGATGCCATCGGGACAGAACTCCCTGAGCTTGGCTGCAACATCCTCCTGGTTGTAGTTGATGGCCGCTGAAAAGCCCAGGTCCTCCACTAAAGTTCTGCACTTCTCATCCGAGCCACAAATCCCAACCACTCTCACACAGCCGTCCAGCCGGCCAATCTGGGAAGCAAAAAACCAAGATTCGGGTGAAATTATATTGTTTATCTGATAATATGTATTTGACTGGAGTGAAAAAAAAAATCTACAAACAGTGGTTTTCTGAAGAATAATAGTTTCCACCGACCAGAGAATTTTATGAATAGCAGAATTATTTAGGAAACACTTTTACTTACCTGTCCTGCTATTGAACCACAGGCCCCAGCAGCACCGCTCACCACCATGGTCTGATTGGCCCCTTTGGTCACATGACCCTTCTCCCTCATCCCTATGAATGCAGTCAGGCCCGTTATTCCAATAGCACCCAAGAAGTGGGACAGGTGTCCGTCAGCCAAGGCAGGATCAACCTGCAAACGTGTCATGACAACAATGGTTTTACCCAATTTTTTTCTTTTTTTTTTTTTTTCAAGAGATGCTGCCTTCATGCAGGCCCGCAGCAGCACCACCACACCTTATCCAAGACACTCCCTTTCATGACAGCGAGTGTCTGCCAGGGCCAGTTGAAAGAGGTGACCACGTCCCCCTCGGAGCAGGCGCTGCAGCGGCTTGTCTCCACCACACCGACTCCCCCGCCGTCAATGCACTCCGACAGCTGCCACGGAGCCAGGTATTCAGCGCCCGTGTCTTCATTCATTCTGCATCGCTGCAAAGTCAGGAGGGAGGCACACAGTGAGGCACGGTAATGGAAAGCGACAAATGCACGGCTGCCCTTTGTGACGTCACACAATAGTTAGGTTAACAAACCAGGCACTCCAGCATGCATTCATTCTATCAAGAGCAAAGCAGGCAAAAATTAGTGCAGGATGGACTTTTTTGTTTCTGGGAGGTTCACTGTGAAACTAACGAGTCCAAGTTAATTTTGCATAACATGGTTTAACTACGCTTTTGTTACACGAATAAATGGAAATATAGAATGAATACCATGTAAGGATCGACTGAAAGGTAAAGCGTCCGAACCAGAACCTCCCCATCTTCCAGGTCAGGTGCCAATGTCGTCTCTTCAACTCTGAAATTTTCCGGAACTGGTGCCCCGTTTGTACCTTGGTTCAGAAAAGTTGGGAATATTAAGCCACGCAAAAAAAATTATATAAATATTATTATTAATAATTTTTTTTTTTTTAAAAAGCACATTTATTTGGAGACAAAAGAAAATCACGTTTTACCTGGCCGTGAATTGAGGACGACCCTTTGGACCTGCATTTTAAAGACGCAGACACGGTCCTACTGGATAACCTGGAATAACAGAGTTGACCAGACTTGGCAACCAACGGTGAACTTTTATGCGAATAACGGCTACGGTGTCAAAGGATCACTGTGTTTAACGTTTCTTCAAAGCAAAGACAAATCAATGAAATATTGCGATACGTGAACTCGAGCACTGACAAAAACACACGACAGATAACTTTGTTCAGTCTGTCCTCTGTGGGCTAATGCTAGCTAGAGAACCAACAACAGAGAGTGAGGTTAGAACGCATAGAGAGAACGATATTCAACCAACTTCCGCTTTTGCTTTGACCCTGGTCGTGGCGACCCACTTTTCGCCTGGGGGTTATTAGCATAGAATAGTGCATTGTTTGACAGTAGGGGAATTTAATGCCATAATTTGTCATTTCTTGTCTCACCTGAACAGCCACTTTGTTTTAAACAAGCCGTGCTATTTAATATTTTTGCGCATGCTTTAATTCAACTCAATGTGAATTTTTGTTTTTGTAGTATCTTAGCCTATTTGGGACATTTCTTGCATTTAAAAAAGTTATTATTATTATTATTATTATGATTATTATTTTATTTTTTATTTTTTTTAAATCCCGTATGCTCGAAATTTCAGTGTAGTGGCTGTGAACTATCTTAGCCAGAAATCCAGAAGTCGGTTTCTCAACGTTCGGGGTCGCTAGCTACAGCGAATCAGAAACGGCACGCGCCCACCCCGCCACCCCGGGATAGTCGTCTCTGCTTTATTACTGTACTTCATCCAAGCTGTTGCTGTTCGTCATAATCAACATCCAAGTTCTCCTTTCCCCCCCCTCTCCTCCTTCCCCGTTGCATGTGCAACTGTAATCAATCTGCGCGTGTATCGTCGTGGCAGTAGCTGTGAACGGTAGCGCAGCGTCGTTCGCTTTGGCTGCCGGCCGAGATTGTTCCAGAGTTGGAGGTGAGGTGCTGACGCCTTCTGCTGGAATCTGTGAAATATGAAAAGTGGCCGTTACAGAGCCGCACTAGCATGTGCGCTGGCGTTCTGCTAGTCGCTGCACGGCGGCACCGGGATGACGCGGAAATGAAGAGCCAGCTGCCATGGCATCCGCGTGAGTATCTTTATGCATGACATCGTTAACGCGGTGGTTTACATGTGCGTGCGTGTGTGTTGGCGGTTTATGTACATGATACGCCGTTTCGAGGCAGCTTGAATGCATTGTCCGTATACAGTGTAGCTAGCTGAAGCAGGCTAGCCTCACCTAAGCTGACCCCACTCTGGCGCACATGCACTCACACACTGAACATGTCAGAAGTTCCATATACAGTCGTTACAACGTTTTTCACGCTACCTTGCCGGTAAGTTGGCTTATGGTTAGTGGTCACACTTTTTTTTTTTTTTTTTTTTTCTACTGCAAGACCACAACAATTTTGGGACATTTTTGATAATAAACACGGTTGTGTAAAGGTATGCACTTATTCATGAAGCATACAAGCTCAAAGGTTCATTTCTAAATTAATGTTGTGGTTTATAAAATACCAACAAAAAAAAATTATTCCATCAACCTCACAATCAAAATGTAATCAGTATTTACTGTGTGATACAATCATAATTATAAGATGCTTATTGATTTGGTGAAAACGTGGCCTGTGTCAAATACTTGTTCTGTCAGCTGCTTTCGACTCTCAAGACGTTGCAGCCAGGCGAGGCCGAGCATGTCGCTGCCTCACAAGAAAACCCCCCAACTCTCCAGTTGTGTCAGTCTGCTAGTGACTGCGTGTCTTCTGCAATCTGAGCAGGTGTTTTTGGGGGGTTCACATATTATTTATTGCACTGTGTGCACCCCCCACCCCCAGGCCTGATCAAGTCCTCAGCTGCACTTACTGCAAGCGCAGCCGAGTTTCTCGAGATGCTGGAGTCATTCTGTCCTTTATATATTTATTCTTGAATAATTGTCTTAGCCACTTCAAATGAAGGTCGCAAATAATCGTCTACGGAATCTAATTAAGTATCTGTGTTATCTGATCTAAAATAATAACGAGAGGATTTTTATCGACTTAATTCTACAATAATTGTCACTATTCCGTCCTGGGCTTTGTGTGTAGGTTCCATACTATGTAGAATTTACTGTATTAGTTTCTAACTACAGCACGTCCAGATTCTATGAATAACAAAGCTTTATTCCTTTCTACTCACTCCACAGTTCGGAAGGCGTGTCTCGAAAAACAGCGCAGTTGTGGCCTTTGTGACATCACAAAGAGCGCCGCCGATACATCACCGATTCTACATGACTTCATGTGCGTTAACGGTTGAAGAATGCAAAAATCCACATCCCCATCAAACTGAAGTCAGAATAGCCTTTGACCTAAGGAAAAAAAAACCACATCACGGAAGGTGAAGCATCCGCAAATGATTGTCGCCTCTGCATTTCCTCGATAAACCACGAGCCGTTTTTACATATTTTCTACCCCCACACTTTCACTTCTTCTTGCTGCAGTGTGTGTGTGTGTGTGTGTGTGTGTGTGTGTGTGTGTGTGTGTGTGTGTGTGTGTGTGTGTGTGTGTGTGTGTGTGTGTGTGCGGTGCTGTACAATGTGACAGTTTTTGTCGCATTTGCAAATAAAACTCACCCTACAAGAGAAATATGTGTCCACTCGCACATGTGCGAATGAGCTGCGCAAGGCAGTCATCATGAACACGCTCATGAAGTGGGAAAACTAGCATTGCTTTTGACCTGTACAAGTAACCGTCCGTTAATTGGTAAAACTGCTCCATGGGAGTTGTAGTTCTACGTGTCTACTATCCATCTCAATTAAAGTATTCAAGAACTACATTTCCTGGTTCAAATGAGTTTCACAATAAACATGTTAGCTAACCGTCCAACTGGGTGTGCTACTAAAATTTCTAACTTGCTAGCACTAGTGCTACCACCTAAAAGAGTAAGCGTACAGCCGCGTGTGTGTGTGTGTGTGTGTGTGTGTGTGTGTGTGTGTGTGTGTGTGTGTGTGTGGCTCACGCGGAGAGATGCTGGGTGCGCCCCCCTCACTCTCCTCTTTCCCCCCCCTCCGTCCCCTTCCATCCCCGCGGTCCTCCCATGTGTGTTGGAATTTCCCGCATCGGCTGAGAGGGACCTTGCTCCGTAAATTACGGGAGCGTTGCGCACGCTGGAGGAAAGGCCTTATATGGGCACGGAAGTGGGCGTGGAACGCGAGCTGGTAGCTGGGAAAGCGAGAGGAAGAAGGAGGAGGGGGGTCACAAGACGAGACGCGGAGATACAGCAGAAATAATAGGGGGCTGCGTTGCTCGTGTGCGTGCGTACGTCGCGTACCTCCACTCCACTCCACTCCACCCCACCCCCACTCGTGCAATCCTCGTGCAATAATGTGCAACAGTCAGCGGCGGCGGCAATGCGCCCGCGCTCCTGCAGATTAGCGCCGCGGTTTCAGGGGAAGGAGTGCATCGATCGAGCTCCCCTCCACCACCAAGTCCTCTCTGTTTTTATTATTCGCTATTGACTTAACAGCAGTGGAAGGGGTGGCTGAGTTGGGGGGAGGAAAGGAGAGGGGGAGAGAGAGAGAGAGAGAGAGAGAGAGAGGGAAGGAGGGAGGGAGGGAAAGTAGCAGCGAGCGAGCGAGTGAGTGAGGTCAGCAGCGAGGCATGAGTCAACCCCCGGGATGTATGCAGTCATCGTCGCAGGTCGCGATCGTGCGGGCTCAGCCGGCCGGGAGTACCGGGAGTAGGAGCGCGGCTGCCGCCGGTAGCAGCTTCCCCTGACGAGCGCAGTGAGTATCGACGAGTGTCTGGCTGGTGGCGCTGTTTTGTCGCCGCCACCGCCGCCGTTGTTGTTGTTGTTATTGTTGTCGTTCGACAGGGCGCCTCGCTTTGCGGCCGCAGCAGCTCGCTGACAAAGTTTTGTTTACCTCCGGCGAGAGCAGCAGCAGCAGTGCAAGGAGGGCAAGAAAAACCCAGCAACAAGACATGTGACGTAGCGTCAACCTTGTTGACAAGTCGACTCTGATTCTGTCTGCCCTCGTTTTTCTTTTTTTTCTTTTCAACCCCCCCCTGATCGCGACACTTTAGATCGGCTGGCGCTTGCATGGTTGCGTTTGCAAGTTGAACGCGGCATTAGTGGCTGGATAATCCGTTTCCTGCAACAAAGGGCTTCCAGTAAATAGCGCTGAGCTGGCCGCGGCCTCGCTCGGGCAGCAGCAGTGTGCACGGCTCGCGCTCGGTGTGTGTTGCTGCGAAGCGTCCCGAGTGTCTTACAAAGGGCTCGACATGTGTTTCCTCTTATTTTTCTCTCTCCCTCCGACGCTGCTGCTGCTGCAGCTGCAGCGTGCAGCCACAGCCTCGCTGCTGCTGCTGCGCAGGCCCCATTTCTCTCTCTCTCTCTCTCTCTCTCTTTTTTTACATGAGAAAACGGCGCTGGATTAGGGCGGCTAATGCTGCCCGACACGCATTCTAACGCAATCCCAACGCCTTACTTTTTTTTTTTAATTTTTAATTTTATTTTTGTTTATATCGGGCTCGCGCGCGCGATGCGTCACCACCCGCGATCCACTCGATTGCAACCGTCGGTTCGGTGCAATCGGATTTTTTTATTTCCCGCGTGCAACTCTTCTCACTCGCGCACGTTGACGTTTTTGCTTCTGCGAGAGCAAGAGAGAGAGGGAGAGAGGGAGAGGGGAAGGATGCGTTTCGTAAGATTGCACAACATGGCCACGGACGCCTATAAAAGATCACATGGCATCGCTTGTGCACGCACGCACGCACGCAGTTTGCCATTTTGCATGGTCATTCAGTTTTCTCAGTCAGCGGTGTGCCCCCCCCCCCCCTTCCAGACAGTGCAGGATCCGAACAGCTGCAGCCGTCTATTTTAAGAAGCTCGTGTTTTACTAGGCCACCAGAGTAAAGGGTGACAATTATCAGTTACTTCCTGCGCTGCCAGAGTTGGCCTTTTTTTTTTTTTTGGTGGGGGGGGGGGGGGCAAGTTTAAATTTTTAGAGGTGATGATTTTAATTATTCATTCATTTATTTCCGGCAGAAACTCATTTTCGCCCGGGGCGTCCGCGTGCTGGTGAGATCCAGCGGGCTGTCAAAATCAGCCCGCCTCAAGTCGTAGTTTTCAGCGCGTCCCCCTCAGGTTTCTATGGCAATTGTCAAACCCGCCGAGTAGCCGGCAACGGCCTGCAAGCCATTCTGACTTTTTCACTTCCCCACCACCCCCACCATCCCGACACACACACACACACACTCTTCCCCGCTCTCTGCTTCCCTCGTTCTGCTGGTGTCATCGTGACTCACGCTTGCTCACTTTCAGTTTGCCCTTCCTTCTTTTCCGAGTCTGCAGCCTCAGTTCAAAGTGCGTTCATTCTCCAGTCTTTCTTTTTTTTTTTTTCGCGCTTCCCGACAACTCTGGACATTTCCGCTGCCCTCCTTTCGCCTGCTCGCAGTTTTCCCTGGAAAGAGCGCTTCACTTGCCCTCCATCCCAGCCCTCTCAGGGGGTTTTGTGGCGCTTTAAAGTAAACACAGCCCTCGGTTCATCTCCTCTGGCGCTGATGTCACCGCTCATCATTAAATGCGGTGCAGTAATATCCTGTAATATCATTTCCAGGAATTATTGATTCAGCTGTCTATCTCTCTGCCACCTTCCTGTTGTTTTCCCAAATTGCGTCCAGCCCTGGTGGTATACGTGTCTTTTATTTATTTTTTGTCGTGTTTCTGCTTTTCCTGCACGTAGTTCCATGTCACCGTGTCACATGAGCTGAGAGAATAATGACACAGCTCAGACTTAAACCCCTTCCACCAACCCCACCCCACCCCGTCCCCTGTTCTCACACCCGATACCTTTCAGCGGAGGTCCATTGTCGAAAGAGCAAACAGCAGGTTTTTAAATGGCTCAGGCACGGATGATAATGAGTTTCCCCCCTACGCCCCCTGCGGGGACCCCTTTAGTCTGATGGCTCCATTCTTGACCCCCCCCTCTCTCTGTCTCTCTCTCTCTCTCTGTCTCTCTCTCTCTCTGTCCTTTTTGTTCTCCACAGGGAGTTGCCCTTGAGTGAGAGAAACACTACTTCAGAGCCGTGCATCCCCGACCAGCAGCCTCCCAGGAGGCCAACTTCAGAGGGAAAGACAAGTTCACCGTCGTCGCTGCTCTTCACTCAGACTTCAGTGCAGTTTTAAACCCCACTCGCTTCCCCGACGCATTCAAGTCAAACATTATTTTTTTTCCCCCTCTGGTTCGGAAACATTCACCCGCTTGCGCTCATTCATGCCCGTCATGAGCGTACCAGCCCAGCAGAAAGCCAGCAACAAGCGAACGGGCAAGCGCATCACGTTCTTCAGCGAGCAGAGTGTGGGAATGAAGGAGGCGGCGCAGCACCCCGAGGCGTCCTACTACGTCACAGCCGGCGGCGTCGCCTCGGACCCTGGGCAGAGCGAGGCCGCCAGCACGGTGACCTCCAACCCGGAGGGACCGCACATGTACCTCAACTCAGTCATCTTCAGCCCCGACAAGGGCGACCAGAACAGGGGCCACTATCAGCAGACTGTGCCCATGAAGTGGGCCCAGCAGGAGGCCACGCAGCAGCAGCAGCAGCAGCAGCAGCAGCAACAGCAGCAGCAGCAGCAGCAAAGGGCGGTGTCCTGGAGCACCATGTCCAACTGGGGACCAAACATTGCTAATTACATCGGAGGAGTGACGGACTCGAGGAACCAGAATGCGTTTGCAAAGTCAATACATGAATCTTCCGGCCTGCAGCAGCAGCAGCAGCAGCAGCAGCAGCAGCAGCAGCAGCCTCCCAACAGAGGCGTGGACAAGCTGCCCAACCATGCCATGGAGACGTACCGGGATATGGTCAAGGTTCGCAGTGTGGACTGGGAGCAGCAGCAGCAGCAGCAGCCACAGCAGCAGCAGCAGCCCCAGGCTTTTCCAGACACTCTGAAACCCGGAGCGCTGAACCCCCAGCAGCACGGCTCCTCCCACCCAGGAGGGAGCTCCGTCCTGCAGCCGTTCCAACTGGCCTTTGGTCAACCCAAGCAGCACCTTCCCGCCTACTACCAGGCTTTGCAAGGCAACAGGACCACCCTGCCCAACCCACCCATCTACGCATCTCAAGCTAAACCGCCACACCAGTTACAGCAGCAGCAGCAGCAGCAGCAGCAGCAGCACCACATAATCCAGCAGCAACTTCAGCAGCAGCATCAACAAATGCAGCAGCAGCAGCAGCAGCATCAAATGCAGCAGCAGCAGCAGCAGCAGCAGCAGCAGCACATCATTCAACATCAACAGCATGTCCAGCAGCAGCTACAGCAGCAGCTGCAGCACGAGCAGCAGCAGCAACAAAAGATACAGCAACAACAGCAGCAGCAGCAGCAGCTCCAGATTCAGCAACAAATGCAACATCAGCAGTTGCAACAACAAAACCCCCATTTGGTCGACTACTACCCGGCCACACAGAACACTCACCCGCACCCTCACCCACACCCACAGCCGGTGGTGGTGCACTCCCAGGAGCCCTCGGCGCCGCTGCCCCTGAAGATCCAGGAGCCCATCATCCAGGACATCACGCCGGAGCCGCAGCAGCCGTTGGACCCCCTGCAGGCCCTGCCGCTGCCCTCCGAGCCGCCGCCGCAGCCGGAGGCGCTGCTCCAGTCGCAGGCGCAGCTCCGCCGGTCGCGCCGGCTCTCCAAGGAGGGCGGCGCGCCGTCCGACAACCCCTTCCTGCCCGTCCCCTCGGAGCAGCCGGCTGCCCCGGGGCCGCAGGGCCCCCAGAACGGGGCCCGCGACGTCCAGGCGGCGCCCACCGGAGTCATCCAGAGCACCAGGAGGAAGCGGCGGGTGTCGCAGGAGGTCAACCTGGAGACCCTGGCCCAGAAGGCTTCGGAGATGGAGTCGCTACCATCACACGTAAGCATTTTGCTGGTTGTAAATCAATAGTACAAGGGGATGCACCGATACCACTGTTTTTACAAGATGAGTAGAGTACGAGTACTTGCTTTTCAGTACTCGATGATACAGATACCGAGTGCTTTAATAAGAGTACTCAACCCCGGTATCGGTGCGTCCATTACTCTTTCTTCTCCTTTTTCCTTTCCTCGCCTTTCCCTCTCTGCCTCTTCCTTCTGCTTACTCATCGGGTTTTTCGTTTCTTTCCACGCCTGTCCTCTGTACTCTTTACCCCCCACTCACACTCTCTGCTCTCGCTGCCTTCTCATCTGCTCCTCAGCTGTTTCCTCTCGAGCGAGAAACCCGGCACAAATAACCTGGAACAGGAAAGACTTGATTGTTCCGGGTCCCCCGGTTCATTGTGCCGCAGTTTTGTGCCTTCGCTGCGAGCGGGAAGATTTAATTGCACGGCACAAGCAGAAAATCTTTTTTCTTTTCTTCTGGTGTCGCATCGCGGCGTAATTGAAGTGGGACTCCTCGGGCTCTCTGAGCGGGAACGGTAACTGGAACAAATGGCCCCAACGCAAATGGCAGGAAAATAAAAAACAGGGCGCAGAGGATTGTGTTGTGTTGTGTTGTGTTGTGTTGTGTTGTGTTGTGTTGTGTTGTGTTGTGTTGTGTTGTGTTGTGCCGCGCTGTGCGGAGATTCGCTTGTTGCTCTGAAGGGTGGCTGAGCTCAAGGCGAAGAGACGCTGCAAGTAGGGATGAAAATATCGATAAATTCATTTGTCGTTAGTTGATTGACCTTATCGATCGATTAACGATTAATTGATTGGCGATGGTTTTTCCTGAGAACCTAAATTTCACAATAAAAAAATGTGTCAGGAACAGATTATTTAACCTTTCGATATAATGTTGCGGTTCCCATGTGACTCATTATTGCATTAGAGAACAGTAAAAACACGTTATGCATTTATCCTCTGACTTTAAGTTAACTTCTGGTGAGTCACATTTCAACTTTTTTTTAAGTTGTTAAAAAGTAACTCGTTCTTGGTATATTATGACCGTCACAGTATCTACGGGCAAATTGCTCTTTCCTGCCACTGGAACTTTCATAATGATATTGACTACCCCCTGTCAAAGATGTCCAATTCATTGCAACTAATTTGATTTAATCGATTAAATTCTTAATCGGTAATTGATTAATTGTTAACATCCCGAGCTGCAAGTATGTTTTTAAAAAAAATGAAGAAACCTGTCGCTTCAAAGCAACACACACTGCGCTGTGTCCACACACCCGACGCCATCACCCTCAGCCGTGACCTTCGCTGCAGACCCGCTGTGTTGTTGTTGCGTTCCAACCGCCGCCGCCGCCGCTCACTCGCAGCTCGTCCTCCCTCCCTCCCGCCTGCTCTTCGTCCCTTTTACACTTGTTGTGATAGAAGCCGTAAAAGCGTCTTCACCCCACCCCCCCTCGCAACCCCGGCTTGGAATTCAGTGACGCAGTTTCACATGATTAATTATGTAAAAGAAAAATAACCTGCTCGTGTAGCCGTGTGTATTTTTAGTGTGTATTGTCGGGTCGTCCACATGTTCGTAAGGGGACGAAAACGAGGCGGGGCCCAGTGGGCGGAGCCAAGGCCTCCCCGGGAGTGTTGTCACCAAATAGGGAGGGTGTCAGTGCCCTTTGTGACATCATGGGGGGAGGGGGAGTTGCTTTCCGGAGCTGCTGTGTTTGAAAGTAGATTTTCTAACAAAGTTGAGCGAGCAGAAGTGTGAAGGCAGGACGGTTCTCACCTCTGACGACTTGGCAGACCCTAACAAGGGTGCGTTGGAATTTGCATAGCACTTGACCCGATTCGCGGCACTCTGCGTCGCGGGTCGAAAGAAACGGCTCGCGCGGGACGTCCCGACGCTGCGCAAACACCCCGATAGATCAACAAGGCGCCGCTTATCTGTGTTTGTGTGCCGAGCGGTTGTGCAACAGGTTGCGCACTTGCCAAACGGCACTGAGTCAGTGTGTCTGCACTGCAGCATGGCCTGGATTTCACCTCGCAGCTTACACACGCACGCACGCACGCACGCACGCACACACACACCGGACTCACGCAGTGTGTTTGGTTACATGCCTGCACACCCCACCACCCTCCAACCCCCCTTCCCCCCTCTGCTTCTGTCCCATGGTAGGGGGAGAAGCTCCAGCCCGGCCATGCAGCAACCCCCCACCACACACACACACACACACACACACACACACACACCAAAGCGGCCCACAGGCATTCTGCTGAGCGCTGCATCATGCATGGCGACCCTGCAGCCCCCAAAGAGGGATTGTGTGTGTGCCTGTGTGTGCCTGTGTGTGTGTGTGTGTGAGGGGCTGGCTGGAGTTTTCCACCAGCTAACAGTGATGCAGTGGAAGCGGCCGTGCGTGGAGCTGCTGCAGCGAGCGAACGCTGCTGCCTGGGCGGGTGCAGGCAGCCACTGATGTGGCGGCTCGGCGGCCTTTGAAGTCGTGCGCACCTCGCCGCACCGCTCGCTGACCTCGCTCACTCGCCCGTCATGGCTTCTCAGAGAAGCGCGAAGAATGCGTCTGGGAACGGATCCTGTGTCGCCGCTGTGAGGTTTTTTGTTGTTGTTGTTTTTTCCCCTCCTAACTTTGCCGTTCACTTGAACAAGGTGCCGACGGACCGCAAGCCTCTCGCTCTCTCTCTCTCTCTGTGTTTTCATCATTCATCTTTTTTATCTTCCTGTGCCTGATTTGTTCATTTTCATTATTGTATTCGGCGGTTCTCTGTTAACTTGCTTTGATGAGGATGTGGCCGCTTCAGCCAGTCCAGTTTCCAGTTCTTACAATACACCCACGGTGGTCGAGACTACCTACTACTTACTTTGTAAACCGCTTGCGAAAAGACTTTTGCGTGATGCCGACTGATGACCCCCCCTCCTCACCTGTCTTCACCAGGACCCCCACCGGCCGTGGAGCCCCTCGCTCGCCGAGAGCCTGAACGGCAAGCGGCCCCGGGACGATGGCCTCGTCCCGCTGGTCATCCCCGTGTCCGTCCCGGTGCGACGGCACGACCCCTCCGCCCCCGACCGGGACGCCGCCGCGCCGGCCTCCTGCTGGTCGTCCCGACTCGGCAACCCCCAGGAGCCGGGGCGGGACGACCACAAGCCCTCGGTCATCGTCGCCCGCCGACGCTCGCTGAGAAACTCGGCGTCGGAGAGCCCAGACCAGGTTTGTCTTTCTTCATATTTGAAAAAAATGCTCTTTAAATTGCGCATATTACATTATTATTATTTTTTTTTTAATCACAGGCTCCAGTGGAGCAGCTCCACCTGGTTAATTGTCAAAAATCAGCCTATTTAGCCCTCCGTTTACAGCATTAAGTAAAAAACAACAACATATTTAGCCCCGTTGTTTACAACCTTACTACACTAAACAGGACATCTGTTTTAGCATCCTGCCCAGAGTGGCCTTGTTGGACCTTCCACACACTTGGAAAAGAACAAAAACAGCTGGGTCTCGGTGTGGGTGGGGCCAACACCTTCATGGGGGTGTTATCACAAACCTGGAAGATTTATCACTGCCCTTTGTGACATCACAGAGGGACAATTTCCACCACACTCAACAAAACCAGTGTAGTGCGGACCCAATTCCTCAGTTCAGTGGCCGACTAGAGACAAGATATGTCGTCATGCTAGAACACACTCAAGGGAATTTATACCTCTTTAAAAAAAAAACTAAAAAAAAAACCTTGAACTTTATTTGAACAGTGTTACAGCTCAGTTCTGTGGTTCGTCAACGTCTGTTTCCAATCTGAACCCCAGCTATTAAACCTTCACGTTTATGCCACATCGCTCCACTTACGCGCACACGCACACAGTCCCCTCCCCCCCTCACACTCTGCCATCTCCCCTCCCCCCCTCTGTTTTATACTTTTCTCCTCTCCCATGTTTGATTTGGCTTGGATTTGGTAAGCTGGACGCCGTGTCCTAGTTCAAACAGATTACAGGGGTTTAGCTGCGCTGCCTGTACATCGTGTACCCTACAGACCAGCGTCGGGGGGTGCTCCCTGGTTTCTCTTTTTCCAGTCGTCACTCACTCGGAAGATTAACACCGAGCCTCCCCCGCCCCCTTTCCCTGCCTTTCCACCAGCAGAACGGCGGCACGGAGGGCGACGACGACGTCAAAAAGTCCAAGAGGCGCCCGCGGCCCGAGCCCCTCTTCATCCCGCCGCCCAAGCCCAGCCCGTTCATTGCGCCCCCCGTCTACTCCAGCATCACGCCCTACCAGAGCCACCTGCGCTCGCCCGTCCGCCTGGCCGACAACCCGCTCACCATGCCGCCGTACACGCCGCCGCCCATCCTCAGCCCCGTCCGCGAAGGCTCGGGCCTCTACTTCGCCACGTTCCTGTCTTCCGCCGCCTCGGCCGCCGGGGCCGGCAGCCAGGGCCTGCCGCCGCCCGCCACCCCCAAGTCAGCCACACGCAGCCTGTTGCGCTCCAGTAAGTGCAAGGAAAAGCAAAGCAAAACAAAACAGCCACAGCAACAAACCGCTTCAATTGTGGCGACACGAGAGGCTGCAGTTTGGCCCCAAATGATTGTTATGAGCTCTCTTTTAAGTCCGTATGATTGTATTGATTAAATGTAAGTGCAGCACAAAGAAGCTATAGAAAAAGAGATCTGCGTGGATGCCTAATGTGCATTGTGTCTTGTTGAATGTTGAATAGGTAAATCAATATATGGGAAGAAGAATTATTATTGACTGGAGCACCATTCTCCATGACACCAGCAGTCATGAAGTGCAGTCGCTGCTTTTGCTGCACATCAGTGTCTATTGAGAAAAAAAAACATTGATTGTAATAATGCAGTAATAACATTTTTTTGTTAACAACACAAATTCTCAAAACAGATCAATTATTTAATTCTATTTGCCAGAACTTGTTGAAGCTTTGGGCTCTTCCTGCATTCAACTTGTGTGTGATCAATTAAACGTATGTGTGTTGTTGGTTTTTTTTTTGTATGTGTTGATCTGACAGACAGCTGCGACATCACGCCGCCGGTGCTGTCTGCCATGAGCGAGGTGACTCCGGTCAGCATCGAGCCGTAAGTCTCCCGCCCTCCTCCGCTTCCTCCTTCCTCCTTCCTCTTCCCTCCTCTGCAAATCAGCCTCTATTATAGATGACGTCTTTTTCCCAGAGAAATTACACCACCGCTGTTGTCGCTGCAGTTTCTGTTCTGCAAATCAATTATTCAGAACCCGGAACGAGTTCCTGGTGCCTCGTTCCGCCGGAGAAGTCCGACTCCGCGGCGCTGCGAACCCTCCCTGCTGGAGCCTGCCGCCCTGTCATCCGCTGCTAGCGTTAGCGTCAGCCCCCGCCCCCAGATGGCGGCGACAGCGCGCCGCTCGATAAAAGTGCATCCTGCCATAACCGCTCGGCATCGGCGGCCAAATGAGGGCCTTCGAGGCTTCAGCGGGGCGGGAGGTAGGATTAGGGCCCGTGGCCCTGCTCTTTGGAGAAGAGCGCTGTCCATTTGCATAAGTGTTTCGTAAAGGACACCGCGCTCGCAACTCAGCCGCTGCTTTCTCGGAATCGCAAAAAAAAAAAGCGAGTGATGTGCTCTGGTTCGACAGTGAAATCTGCGGAGACGAACGAGGCTTTAACGAGGGAAGTCGGGCCGTTAACGGCTCCGACAGTTTGCCTTTTGTCTCGCCGGCGCCCTCTTTGTCGACCAGCTGCATTCCCAAAACGTGACGCGAGGACGCCAGGATGTTTTGTGCGAAGAGGAGTCTTAAGGCTGGTGTCGATTGAATTATGATGAAGTACAGGCTGCTTGGGTTGGACGCTGAAAATCCGCAGCTGACATAAAATGAATTAGAAAAATATAATTGCTTCATACAAAGAATACTGTGCGGATAGCACCACCCGTGTTTTATACATAGCCTTGTGCGGCCACTATATCCGCTCATCCATTCTGTCAGCTGCATTTTCAACAGGCCTTTGAATGGCTCCAGGTTCTACAACTTCCTTTGTAGTCGACTTTCTTGACTGTTGACGAAAGCAGGAAGCGACCGCTGCGCGAGCAGCCCCTCGAGGGCCCCCGTGAAGAAAACGAAAAAAAAAGAAGCAGGAAGTGGCCGCAAGCCTAGCTCTTGCTAAATAGACTGGCATGTCGCGGCAGCGGCGGGTTCGTCCGAGCCGGACGCGGCTCGGGGACGGCTGTTGTGCAGCTAGCCTCTGGCTGGCTAAACTAGCACCGCCGTGGAACCTGGCAGACTGCAGGGTCGTCTGCACTCTGGCCTCCTCTCAGTTGCATGAGGGAAACGTTCCCAATGCGAACGTGCCAGGTCGCTCGATTCAGTTTGGAACGCGAGCTCAGGCCCCCACAGACGGTTGGCTTGTTTGAAACGGTGCAGAGCGGCAAGACGAGTCGGCCGGCGACGCCGCAGCTCTGGTCGCTTTCGCCCCTCCAGCCACAGGTCAAGGGCTCTTTTGTGCTTTTTGCGCTGACGGCGAGGTGCCGTTTTGTAGAGCGGCTTTGTGCGCATGGCAACCCTTTTTTTTTTTTGTTGGAGTTAGCGAGCAGTGGCTAGCAGAGCCTCCCTGCAGTAAATCGTGTTCTCAGCTAAATCCGGCCGGCTTGCAAACAGAGAGACGAGGCCGTTGTTGTTGGACTTTACGCAGCCCACCTTCCCTGGGGGAGGACTCCAGAACACACACACACACACACACACACACACACACACACGCATGCTTGCACACACTGGGCTGGAGATACTGCAGGCCCACTGGATATGCAGGGGAGGGAGCGAGGGAGGGCATGCTCCAACAGGATTGTCTCTTAGTACACCGCCACGATTTTCACAGCTCCAGCAGCCCAGGCATCTGGTTTCAGTTGACGTTCAGCCCCCATAGTGACGCACCGCTTTCTCGGTTTACGAGCCGGTTCCCCCCCACCCCCCACCCCCTCTCCCCGTTCAGCACGGTCAACACGCCCAGACCAAGATGTGGAATATGAATTAAAAAAATGAATAAATGAATAAAAATGAATTAAAAAAATCATTTTCATTTGGTTCATTATGCTGAGAGCGGTAGAGAGAGGCGTAACGAGCCTTGAATTTAAAACGCGGCACAGCACTCTGAGCCTCCGCAGTCCTCCAGGGACAATTTCGAGATCGGTTGAGGATGAAAAGAAAAGAAGTGGAGGAGTCAAAAGTATCGGGCTCATGAATAAAAGAGGCTTCGCTGGCTGAAAAAAACCCAAATCTGATACTGATTCACGACGTCTGGTTTTGGCCATCGGAGGCTTAAAACCTGCCGCCACTCACTCTCATGTTCTGTGCCCCCCCACCCGCCAGGCGGATAAACATCGGGTCACGGTACCAGGCCGAGGTGCCCGAGCTGAGGCAGCGGACGGCCGTGGAGCTGGACCCACACCGAGCAGACCTGGTGTGGGCGCCGCTGACGGCGCTGGAGGAGAAGCCCGACTTCAAGCAGAAAGGTTGGAGCGGCTGCAGAGTTTCAGCACCTTCTTCCATCCACTCGCCCAATATCGGAAGGCCCCATGTTGTGTGGAAATTTTTTTTTGCTTGGTCAGCGTTTTCTAACAATGTGTGTCACCTTGTCGGTGAAAATCGGCTCTTTGTGATGTCACAAAGGGAGCCGATGCCGCTCTGGCACCTCCCACAGGTTAGTGACCACACCTTGCCACCTTCCAAAACACGCTGAAGGTCCAATGAGGCGTCGGGTTCTTTTTTGCAGGAGGCTGTCAACAGGGGGCTAAATATGCTGTTTTCTGAACATCAACAATTTTCTTTGGTTAGTCACCTAAAACTGTCAAAAATGTATAATACTGGACCTTTAAAGAGGTGTTACGCAGCATTAGAGCCAAAATTTAATATTAAAAATTGAAATTCTATCTCCACATTCGATCAAAACCTGTTGTGTCTTGGAAGTTTAAACCCTCCGCCGAGCCTCAGAGATTAGGACACAAAAAGCCTTAAATGCACTTATAATCACACGTCCTCTAATTGCAGGGCGGTGGCCTTTATCACAAACAGGCTTAAGGCAATATTGCCAACACCGAGTGCAAAAACACCAATTAGGAGAAGCGCGTGTATCTGTCTGTGTCGTTCCCCTGCCACTCACGCCTTCTGCCTGTCTGCCTGTCTGCCTGTTTGTCTGTCTGTCTGGCTGCTCTCTTTCAGTGGAGGACCTCATGCACCTGGCCTGCTCCAGCGTTTTCTGCGGGGGAGGCACCAACCAGGAGCTGGCCCTCCACTGTTTGTACGAGTGCAACGGCGACATAATGGTGAGCGCCAAGAAGCGTCCGGGCCCCCGCGACAAGGCGGCCGTTGTGTGCGATGGATGGGGGGAGGCGGGGAGGGAGGCGGGGCTGCAGACTCTCTCTCCCGGCTTGCTGCGCTTCTCCGAGATCTGCACTCGAACGTGACGTTTCTCACAGCACCTTTTTATTTTTTTTTCTCGCGCTAAGAAGGAAGTGGATTTTCCTCTGCGCGGCGCTGCTGACGCTGACGCTTTTCGCTCGCGTCAGTCAGACGCGACGAAATCGCACCCACGCGGCTCGCTCGAGGCGAACGCCCGAGTGCGGAGCGGTCAGGATCCGACGGGTCGTTGAACGCGTGAAGACTTTGAGTTCCTCATACAGGAATCGCTTCCGTCGGCCGACTGCCCGCCGGCTCGGCTTCCACTTCTCCAGCGGGCGACGCGTTGATTCATTTCCCCCGAAGGGTTTGCACGCCACTACTGCTCAGGAGGAGTTGTGCAAAAGTGCCATTTAGGGAATCCGGATTGTTTTTGTTTTTTTATCGCCGTGACAAATCAAGATGCGCCGCATCCATCTGGTCGCTCGGGGGAGAAGTGAAGCGCTGAGGTCCGAGCAAAGCAAGAGCAGCTGCGTGTCGTCGGGTTGCTGCAGAGTTCGCTTCAGCACACACACACACACACACACACCTCTGTAATACTTCCTGCTTCTGCCATGTCCTTGAGTAGCCTCCCTCCCCCTCTCTGCCCCTCACTGTTCACTTGTGAGTGCTCCTCGCCACGTTCAAACGGCCTCGCTCTCAGTGGTCGCGGAACGGAAGTGACTGATCTGAAGACTGAAACTCGAGACTCCCGAGATGATTAGAACTGTTAAACGGTCTGAAGCGCGGCAGAGACGCCGCTGCTGCTGCTGCCGCTGCCGCTGTGCGGAACAGGCACAGGAGCTCAGCGGAAGAATCGTTGAAACAAAACAAACAAAACCCCAAACGGTGGAGAATTCATCTTCTCGTTCACCCCTCCATGAGCTAAACGACCCGATCTGCGACTTCCGGGGGGGGGGGGCGCCGTGGATACACAAGTCGTGCGTCTCCATCCAGCTGCTGGCAGCTGCTAATTATGTCAGAGCTCTGAAGCAGCGCAGGTGCCGGCAGATGTCGGCGGACGGAGGAGGAGAAGAACGAATCGAGGCCGAGCGGCGGTCCGAGGGGAACGCCGCCGGGGGCGCCCTCGTGATCGGCTGCTTCCTGGTCGCGTCGTCGCCGGCGAATGGCACGCCGTCACCGGGTTCAGCGGCGTGGTTATAATTCAGGCGCCGCGGCTCAGTGGCTGCACTTATAAAAATGGGAGTTTTTCTCGTAGATGACCGTGAACAGAAACATCTATTGCGAGTCGAGCGGGGTTGTATTAAGATGCTTCTATATTAAAACTGCACTAAGAGGCTATCTTCACAAGAGTAGTCTGCTGATGTATATATTTATGTATTTTACATTGACTATTTTTCTGCAAAGTCATCTGGCAGAGCAGACACCATGACTGACATCTAAAAAAAAAAAAAAGAGAGAGAAATTGCGGAGTGGCCTTTGTATCCAGTGTAACCGTCTGCGTCCATCCGGTTGTGTTTTTCCCAACGAGCGACGAGGAGACTTACACTGCAGCGTCGACCCGTCTCGCCCCTGCAGCTCCGCTCTCACTTTTTATCAGCGCACCGCCGGCCGTGGCGCAGCGCGATGGGAGCACTGGTTAGCAACTGGTTCGGCGGGTGGTGCGTAGGCGCGCTGTTGTGTTGCCGTGCAGGCGCCCACGCGCTGGCGCCGCCGCCGCAGCAGCAGCAGCAGCAGCTCGTCTCTCAGCGTTCGTGCAGAGTGTGACTGTTTCTTCTCTAGAAAGAAAAAAAAAAAAAAGAGCGGCGCTCGATTCCACCGTGGCGGAACGGTGATCAGGATACAGATACGCGTACAGTGAGCTGCGGTCGGCGCGTGAGGTTTCACAATCAACCGTGTGCTTAAAAAAAAATCTAATAAAAAAAAACTTTTTTTTCACCTTTCTCCCGCCAGGCCGCGCTGTCCCTCATGATGCTCAAGGATCCAATTTTACCCAAATCTCACTGTCTGGCAAGCTACCACTACTCAGGTAAGCCCCTTTAAAAAAGAAAGAACGAATGAAGCTCCCTCAGAGCTTGATGATAATAATGATAAAAAGAAGTGTTTGCCAGTTAATGAGTTTCAATCAAAACAGAACTACTAAGTTGGTCATGTGACTGTGGGGAAACTTGTGCTCACACTTCCTGCTTCCTCATAGCCAGTGTGGGTACAGCATCTGTCCGTGCTACAAGATCTGTCCGTCATCTTATAGCAACTCAATTAGGACAAACTACATCATAGATGGCTAGATAGATATAATTATTATAGATAGACACATAGATAGATATAATCATATATCTATGATTATATCTATATACATATATATTATAGATGGAACAAACAAACGATCTAAAGAAAGATAGAATCAATTGATGATCGATTCTTCCTTACGTCCTTCCTTCCTTCCTACCTTTGTTCGTTCCTTTGTTCGACCGCAATGTAGTTTGTCGTAATAGAGTTGCCGTATGTGATATCGTCGGCAGTCACCGGACCCACAGTTTTAATGTAGACCTACTGGTGTTTTAATGTAGAGTTAAAGAGGAGGAGGAGGAGGAGGAGGAGGAGGAGGAGGAGGAGGAGGAGGAGGAGGAGGAGGAGGAAGAGGTCAGGATATAACACAAGGTGTTATCGTCACAATCAGACATCAGAGTTTTTATCCCCTTTTTTTCTCGTCGGTTCAGTTTTTCTTTTTGTTTCTGTTTTGAAACGGTGGGCAGCCGGGGAGGCGATCCGGAGACCCCGAGCGGCTGCAACTCAGCAGCTGCAGGAGCCAGAGTGTCAGGGCTGTGTGGGGTGGTGGGTGGGGGTGTTGGTGGGGGTGACTGACTGTGGAGGATTGTCAGGGTCGACGGGGTAGGGAGCAGGGGGGAGAGAAGAGGGCGGAGGGGGGGTTTACAGCATGTGGTTAATCCCCAGCAGAAGACAGGAGAGTCATTGTTTATCCAGGGATTTAAAAGGGAGTGTGTGTGTGTGTGCGTTTCTTTAGTGGGCGGGGGACGGGACGGGACCGGGTGGGGGGTGTGGGACTGAACTTGTCGGGGTCGACGCCACATTCACAGTTTCGTCTTGGGTGGGGGTTGGGGGGAGCAACTCCTTGTTTCCAAAGCAGCAGCAGCAGCCGCAGTGGAGCTGCATCTTCCTCCTCCTCCTCCTCCTCTTCCTCCCCCTCTCTGAGCGGTGTTGTGTTTCTGCCCCTCTGCCGCCCAGGGTCCGACAGCTGGACCGCAGTTGAGAGACGGCAGTTCAACAAAGGCATCACGGCGTACAAGAAGGACTTCTTCATGGTGCAGAAGCAGGTACGTCTGCAGCTCTCCGAGCGCGAGGATGCAGAGGAGGGCATAAAGGAAAATTAAAAAGAACACACGCGCAAGGAAACGCACTCAAACTGTGGAACCGGAGTCTCAGCTGCTGCACCGTAGCCGTGGGAGCGCCGCTGACTTCCTCCCACTGACCGTTTACCAAACGGTCGGAGGAGAGAGGGAGGGAGGGAGGGAGGGAGGGAGAGAGAGAGAGAGAGAGAGAGAGAGAGAGAGGCATTTTTTTTTTCCCAACCCTGGGTGGGAGGGGCCAAGGAAGCACAGTCACTGCAAAACAATGACTTCTGATTGATTCGTCGCAGAGGTTCAGCCTCAGAGTGCTCACGTGCACTTTGACCGGGCTGAACTGATTAGGCGCCTGAAAGAAACGTCTAAATTTCAATGAACCATCGCAGATTTCCTCAAGCGTGCAGAACCTTCAGAACAGTCGCGCTGCGCACGCACTGCTGAGTGTCTGTGTTCAATCACAGGTGGTCACGAAGAGCGTGTCGCAGTGCGTGGAGTTCTACTACACCTACAAGAAGCACGTGAAGATCGGCCGCAACGGGACGCTGCTCTTCGGGGAGACGGAGCCGGCGGAGAGCCGCGCCGCCGAGGACGAGGCGGAGCAGAAGGTGGGCGGGGCCGCAGAAACAAGCAACGTGTGCAAAGTATTGATTTTAGCCTGTTAGAGGTCCAATGTTTAAAATTTGGTTTAATTTATGATTTCTATATTGGGGAAAATGTTCACATACTGCCCATAAATACACAAATAAAAGTCCGTACTCGCAGTGCAATAAAAGTAAATCCTTAAATACTACCGGCCTTACTTAAACATTTTACACACGTGACCTTTACACACTGCTGTTTATTTAAAACAATAATAAGAAGCTGCACACATGCCAGAGGCTCTTCTTCTCCCGGACTGACTCTGTGGTGGATTCGCTCCAACAGGTCTCTCACAGGTTGAAGCCGCAGCGGGAGGAAGACAGCCGGAAGTGGGAGGGCTCAGCCGACAGGAAGCAGCAGCAGCAGCAGCAGCAGCAGCAGCTGGGCCCCGCCCTGGTGACACATGCGCTGCAGGCCGCACAGAATGTGAGTAAGAAGCAACGAAGCAAGGGGGTTGGGGGGGCGTTGGATGAGCGATGGGAAAACTTGTCTCCCAACTCAGTTGGGTTCCCGCTAAGTCTTTTCCGGGGGGGCGTCGCTGCGCTCGGCTCTCAGTGATTCGTTTCTGCTGTGGTTGCTGCAACAGTTGTTTGCTTGGACCCGTAAGCAAAACCTGCGCAGCGTCTTCAGTGCCTGTGGGATTGTGAGAAATAAAACACAACGTCATATTAAGGAGAGATGTAATTTCATCCTCCCCTGGCGATAATGCGATTTATTATCATTATTATTATGATGATGGATTTCCGTGTGTCTGCAGCATGGCCTGCTGCTGCTAGCTTGTTTCAAATCATCTGCTAAGTCGAAGGAAATGCACCCAACGCAAATACTGGGGGCACTAAAACCTGCGTATTGGATATTAATTGAAGCTGGGCGGGAGCAGCGGGACGACGGGAGGGTCGTGTGAGGAGCGCGGGCAGCGGCGTGACATCGAATCCAATAAAAACAAGCCGGACGTGGGTCGGGGTCAAAAAGCTTCACGTGTAGCTGGTTAGCCGGTGTTGGCTGTCCTCCTGGGACCCCGCGCTGTCCTTTTGAACCGGGGCCAAGCTCACTCCGCCGAGCGTTTCAGCTTTGCCGCCCTCTGCCGACTCATTTTGGAAGCGCGGCTTCGATGCCGCTTTTTTTTTTTTTTTTTCTTTTTTTTTTTGCCGCCTCGGTTGTGCAAATCGCGCCACAGCGGCAAAGAAACCGGCTAAGTTTTCTGGCTCTTGGCTCGCAGGCATTGTTATTCGTTATCAAAGCTTTTTTTCTGTGCCTCTGTTTTAAACCTCAGCTGTTTCAAACTTTGTAATATTATCCCACATGTGAGCTTTTAGCTTCAGGCTAACCCGACTGACCCCTCAGCCCCTCCTTTGTGCTGGCTTCACCCTTCACCCCCTCTTGTGTCTTGCAGCCCGGCACCGTCCTCATCATGAAAGGGCCCGAGGAGGCTGCAGGTGCGCGACCTCTGACCCGGGTCATCCAACACCCCCACCCGGCCGCTCCCGCCGCCAAAGCGCGCTACGAAAGCAATGCCGCCCGCAGGCCCAGCCCCTCGACGGGCGGCAGGGGGACGGCCAATCCGGAGGGCGAGTTCCCGTGCAAGAAGTGCGGCAGGTGAGTTCGGACCCCCCCGGTCGACCTCAGTGGCGCCGGTTCCTCCGCCGGCGCCCGTTTGGAAGGCGCGCGGGTAAACAGAAGCGAGCGTCTGCTGGTGTTTGAATACTTGGTTTTTTAAACAGCACCCCGGGCCTGTTGTTGTTGCCAACGGTGTCCTAGCAACAGGAAGCGAGCCGTCGCTGCCGCTCTGCCAGGAGACTTGACTTGACAAGAGCTTTTCTCAATTTTTTTTTTTTTGGTACATTTTTTTTTTTTTTTCCTTATTTCTAGCAGCTAACGGTGTGAGCTCGTTAGAGAGGAGCCGGCGCTGCAGAGGCTGGCGGCGAAGTCGCAGGATGTCGAGCGAGGCCCTCGCAGTCCACAACAGCCAAAACGAGGCTGCAGGTGTTTTGCAAAGCATCATGGTCAATCATACTGAAATGATCATGTTTCTTAGCATTTGTATTATTCCAGCATTGATGCATGAGATGCACGTGATATTTTAAATGAATCAGATTTTAGTATCTTTTTTTTTCCCCCCCGTTCCATCCATCCCGGGGGAAAAAAAAGAAAAGAAAACTCAAATAAAGAGCAGTACTTATCGTCCGAGAGCCGGCACAGGTCAGCCAACCGGGCGAGCTGACGAGAACACGTGAGAGCGACCCGGCTCTGCCCACGCAGCGCCGCTCCACCACTTTGCTCCTCTTTATGCAAAAGCGGATCAACCTTTTTCCAGCCGGCCGCCTGCCTCATTACGAGCTGCCGCACGAGTCATTATTCCGACACGACGGGAATTCAATGAGTCGGAATATCGCTAATCCTAACAGATAATGCCAAATAAAGACCCAATTTAAAGATTAAACACCCTCCACACCCCCACCCCCATTGCAATCTCAGTAGCGACTTTCAGCCGACTTGTCATTTAATCTATGAATACGATGTATATAATCTAGTATTATTGATTTAGCTAAGAGATCTTGAACCTCGGAAAATGGCCTGACGCTGAAACCCTGAAAAGCTTTTGTCCGCTCATCCTCCCCGGCGCTGACCCGGCGCCGCCGCCTGTCTCACCCGCAGGGTCTTCACCAAGGTGAAGAGTCGCAGCGCCCACATGAAGAGCCACGCCGAGCAGGAGAAGAAGGCGGCGGCGCTGCGGCAGAAGGAGGCCGAGGAGCGGGCCGCGGCCAAGGCCGCCGCTGAGGCCGCCGCCTTCCTGGCGGCGCGGCAGAACGGCACGCGGCAGGTGGGCGGGGACAGCACCAACGACGACTCGACGGACGGCGAGGACGACGACGACGAGGACTGGCAGTGAAGGGGGGGACGAGTCGGGAAGACATATTCAGGGACAGAATTCACACCGATGTCTACGGTCGGGGACATCCGGGACTGTGTGTGCGTGTGTGTGTGCGTGTGTGTGTGTGCGTGTGTGTGTGTGTGTGCGTGTGTGTGTGTGTGGGTGTCTGTGTGTGCGTGAGTGAGTGCGCGTAAAACACCCTTTACTGTCCTGGACAGCGCAGCGTTCTGCTCGTTACCTCTCCTCACCACAGGGCTCGCTCGGCCGTCGCAGCCACGCCCCCATCTGGCGGCAGCAGGTCTCGCACAAACCGACCACCAGAACTCTCTCAGTCCTTCAGATGGAAAACTCTCTCTCTCTCTCTCTCCCTCTCCCTCTGACTGGCTCCACAGAGGAGGAGGAGCGGGGGGTGGGGGTGGGGGTGGGAACCATGCTGTTACTTCCTGTGTCCCACGCTGGACGGACGGACGGACGGACGGACGGACGGACGGGTGGACGGACGGCTGGGCGGGCGGCTTGTGCAAACTGTTGCCTTTTGTTGCTGGCTGTTCTTCTTCTGCTCTCCAGGCTGCCAAGAGCTTTTTCTGAGACGCATGTCGTGCACCAGCTCCCCCGACACACACGCATGCACGCACGCACGCACGCACACACACACACGCACGGTGGTGGCCGCTGTTCTTTGGGACTGTGTGAATCCTCTCAGCCCCCCCACACCCCCCCTCGGTTTATTTTGTCTTCTGCCACTTTGTTCCTCACTGTTGCTGCCTTGGATGTTTTTGACGCTTTTTATCTGGAAATGACAATCAATTTTACACTGTTGTTGAGGTTTTTTTTTCTATTCATATATAAATATATATTTACATACATATACCTGTATACATGCATATACATATATGTATACATATATATGTATACATACAGGTTAATGTTACTTTTTCTGCCTGCGTAGCGAGCTGGTTATTGTTAATGTTGTTTTTGTGAATATTCTTGTTGATGATTATTATTATTACTATTATTAATATTATTATTATTATTATTGTAATTATCATTTTCTGTTTTTTTGTTTTTTTGTTTTTTTTTGGCTGCAATTTGATTGAGCGCTTTATTTGTTCTTGTCCATAGCTTACTTTGCTTTTTTTGTATTATTATTATTATTATTATAATTATTATTATTATTATTATTATTATTAATATTATTATTTAAACAGAACTAATACTGATCACTGACTGTTTTAGAACTGTGAGATTTTCGTTGTTCATTTTGTTTTGACGCCAGAAATGAAGAAAAAGGCAGATAGGTATGTGCAATAGAAGGAGTCGCCCCTCTCCCGCCCGCTCCGTGTCGACCCCGATGCCACGCCGACTGCCGGGGGAAGGCGGTAAACAAGCGTCCCCAGAGACGGATCGAATAGATAGATCGATAGAGTTTGGCTCATTTTTGGATGCAGCTGTATCGTTAAGTTGTCGCCGGTCGGCTAACAGACTTTGCTGCTCAGGAACAAAGTTGTGTAAGACGACGCATTTTTTTACTTTTTTTTTTTTTTTTTTTTTTTATACACTAATTCTGACGTTCTGCTGAACTGGCGAAACCTTACGATGCACGTTCGTTGTCTGGCGTCCAAGTACAGATCGCCACCTACCGCCTGTCTGGCAGGGAAAGGCAACAAGGACACGACAATCCGAACTCGCAGGTGCAGCTGCAGAGTTGACGTGGAAATTGGGACCGGGGGTGAAAAGTAAATCCTTAAATACTACCGGCCTTACTTAAACATGAAGACGGAGGGGAGGGAGGGGGGGTTCGGATGAGAAATGGGCGAAGGATCCAAATGCCTGGTTGGATTCTGGTGAACCTCTGGTTCCCCTCGGGGTGACCTTTTCAAGGTTTTTTTTTTTTTTTTTTTTTTTTTTCGTCTCTACCTTAGAGTCGACTGCAGGGCACTGTGACGGGTTAAAGCCCTGCGGCCTGCAGCCAACCTCTGTTGCCTCTTGCAGCGAAGTGGGCTCAAGGGTTATTTCTCCTTTAAAGGCTGAGCCACGGCGGTATTGGGGAGGGGAGGGTAGGGGAAGGGGGGGGGGGGGGTTCAAGCGACTCGAAACGGCTCCAGTTACCAGTTACTCCACATGTTAAACCCCGGGTCTATGCACAGACTGTGTGCGAGTGTATGTGTGCGTGTTGCGTGCATGTGTGCGTGAGTGCAAGTGCTTTTGAAGTCAACTGTTAAAACTGAGTGTACAGAGATGTTTTTTTTTTTTTTTTTTTTTTTTCTCGCAGACTGTTCACACGTTTGGTATGCTAATTTATATTTCCTCTTTATTTGGAGCTTGAGGTCCTCACAGGGAATTAAACAAAGGTCTGTTGAAGGGTTTTTCCTTTTTGTTTTGTTTTAAATATAAACGGTCAGAGGCGGAACCTTTGTAAAGTCTCCTCGTTTCATCCAGATGGTCAAGGGAATTTATAAGAGGGGGTGTTAGAGGTTTATTTAGCTAAATATTAGAAGATATATACGAATTAAGAATCTACGTTTGCATACTTTCTATGCTATTTTCATATCGGGGGTTCACACTAATGGGGGAAAAAAAATGGAACGGAATCTCAAGAGCTTTTTACTACGGTGTAACTTATTTGTTCTTGATTTCATTTTTACCACCTGTGTTTTTAGTAATGATTTATGAAGCACTGTATATTAAAGTTTTAAAAAAATATACATATATATATACGCATTCACGAAGCTTTTCTGGCTGAGCCTTTGGTTTTCTTTCCCCAGCAGCCCGGCAGAGCTGGCTGTGGTCTGACGTCGAAGGAGAGCGGCCACTAGATGGCAGCATTGTTGCGCGGGTTTTATCCACGCGAAGTCATAGACACGAGAGGACAGCAGAGGGCGGCGTTGCTTCGAAAAATCCAAGAAACCCTTTTCTGTGTCTGATTAAAAACGGTTGTAGAAACCCAACGTAAATATGGACGTAAAATATACGTAAAATAAAAATCGTATCGAAGTAGAAAACAACCAAGATATTCATAATGTACGTACTGGATAATAAAATGATAAATTCCCTAGTTAAAATTGTCTCGCCGAAATGCAATTACCTGCTGGCTAATGCGCGTTTACAAAATTTTCTCTATATAACATTGACACACTTTCCCCAAAAAAGAGGCTAAAATCAGGCCATGCTAGCAACTCGTTGGGCTAAAACACGTCATTTGCCTGCTACAGGTTAACATACTTTACTTAGCACGCTGTGCTAATTTGCGTGCGTCACAATCTTCCTCAAAGCTGTTTGTTTTCCTGGTCCACATTAATTGTAATTGAGAAGTTCACAAAGACACACATGTTCGAAATAAATAAACAAATCAAATCAAATCAAAGTAGGGGGTGGGAGCGGATGTTGTTGTGTTTCATGCAGAAGCCCAAATTAACATTGTTGAAAAGGGGGCTAATTGCACTCCGACTGCATAAAGAGCGCTGTTAGCGCAGCAGCGGGAAGCCTCGCTGGCAGAGACGAGCGCTAACAAGGCTGTTAAGTTCAGGAAACAAGATGGGGAGGAAACTTCACTGATGGAGAACCAGGCCTGGGATGTAAAGGCCTTCCTCCCAGGGAGGAGATGGTTCCTCTGGGTGCTTTTTTGACAGCAGCGGTTGTGGTAGAGTTGCCAACCATCCCGTAACATACAGAATAATAGATACGGGACGGGATTTGTCCCGTATGTCTGAGTTGTCTTGAACGTACAAATTTATTTTGGATGCAAACTCACGTTCGTTTCCGTAGAGTTTGCGTTGAAAGCCGTAATCTACGTAGCTGCACGCAATTCCAATACGCATACTCGATCCAATTTAAACATTCAGCTTATTTCTAGTGTCTATTCTATTGGGATCAATGCAGTTCTAACTATGTGAAACATATACTTTTTTGGAACTCTATTTTAAGTTTTTTTTGGTGGCCATGGCCCCGAGCACTTCGGGAGGCCTCCTTTATTTTCCTGAATGAAAGGTAGCAACACTAGGTGCTGGACCTCGGTGTATGTTTGTGTGGGTGGACTCTGGCTGAACCAGTTCTGCAGAAACCATAACACCCGAGGGATGTATTTGTGCGCACGCGCCGAGTTAGGGCGCAGTGGTTGGAGAGAGACCCATCCAGCTGCGGCGAGCAGAAGCTAATTACTTACAGCCTCATCGTGTGTTTGTGTGTGGTGATGTAACAAGAGGTGAAGGGGGAGAAGATAATTATTATTAGGAAAGTGGTGGAACACACAGGGAGGTGGAGATGGTGGAGGGTCTAAAGGAGGGGAAATGAAGTGGGCTTTTTCAGGGCTTCTCCACGGTGTCCCTGCCACACCTGATTGCCAGGATGAGGTGACGAGGTGAAGAAGAATGAGAAGTGCTGTTTGTTCCGTCGAGGTCAAACGCACACGACGCTGCACTGGAAACTTTAATCTGGAGACTAAAAAAAGCACCAAAGCCAGTGTGTAAACCAAAGTGAGCTTTGTAAATATGGACACCCCCCCTGCAAACAACCGCTTATTTAATCCACCGAGGCCGGTGCAAAGGACAGAATTAAATTCAACAGACTAGTCTCCAGTCTGATCCATTAACCAGGACGACTTCCGGCGCATGCAGAATGGAGAGCGCTGATTAGTGACAGATTCCATTCACCTGTTTAGCTTTGTGGGCCATTGAAGGGACTCCTGTAGTTGTGACACGCAGTGCTTTTTAACAGGCACGGCTTTCTGTTTACTGCTGGATTCCTGGAGTCAGTAGTTGTTCTGGCTCCTGCGGAGGACAATTTGGACCGCACTGACCGCTTTGGCATGTCACAGAAGCCAGTTTGAGGTGACGGGAGCTCTGTGACCGTACCGGACGACGGTTTCACCGCGGCCACAAAGGGCTGGAGAGGGACTCAGGACTGAGGTAGGTGTGTGAAAGATGCTCAGTCACTGGTGGGGAAAACACACAGCCCCCCCCCCCCCCCCCCAAAAAAAAAAAAATCTTGGTTCTACTCTCGTCATCCACAGTCTCCCCTGTGGATCTGATTTAGATACTGCCACGCCCACTCGCCAGCCTATGGTGGGTTTACGAGACGACCTTAACCGGCTCCATCGCTGAGAGGATCACCAGCCACGCTGACGCAGCAGGTAGGACTCGCTCGGCTTCCTCCCCGAGGCGGTTGTAGAAAAAGAGAGAGAAAGTAAAATCACAGAGAATGTTCCCGCAGCGTGCGGCGCAACTCGACTTAAGTGTCCTGTAAATGGTGCCTGCATGGTGCTTCCATCGCGGCGGGAAATTGTGTTCAGGTTCACAAATGAGGTCTAAATTGACTCAACAGGCTGCCGTGAGAAAGAAAGATGCAGGGAGAGAGGAGGAGGAGGAGGAGGAGCAGGAGGAGGAGGAGGAGGAGGAGGCGGAGGAGGCACAGGCTACTCAAACTGGAGGCGATTATCATCAGTGGAGGAATGTAAATCATCTTTGTTCCAGAGCGAATCAAAGCATGGAACATGTTTTATTTTTTTCCTCCTGATATAACTGGATTAGATTGAAGCCTGAGCAAACAACAGCATGCTGGGAGGAGTGTCCCTCGCAGTAGAGTCACTTTAATCAAACACTTCACCTTTTATTAGTCCGAGGCCTTTGTCACTGTCACTGCACACGTACCTCTCGGGACTTTAGACAGCAGTTATCTCTTCATTGCAGATTTTAAAATGTCCCTTTTTCATTTTAATTGGCAGTCTGATAAAGCGCCCGATAAGCTGGAGCAATAATTCACAGACCCAGGTGTAAAGTATGTAAATAAAAGTGCATTTTGAATTGATGTAAAGTCCAGAACCGGTGTGCAGGAGGAATGTCTGGTATAGACTTGGAGTCAGGTGACAGCGAGAAGCCTGCGTCGCCTTCAAAGCACTCCCGGGAAGCTGACGAAGCACTTTAGAGGCGTCTTGCTACCTCGTGCAGCAAAGCATACATATGGAGTCAGAATTTGACAGAATGCAAATTATCCATCGAAACAATAACAAAAAACACAGAGAGAGTTCCTGTGTCACACGACACAGGAACTGATAGCGCTGCTGGATCTCGCTGAAAAGGTCAAATAGAGGAAGTGAATTCCTGCTGGACGTGGCCTTTGTGCAGTGTGAGAAAGATATTTTTTTTTTTGCCGTAGTCTCTGTGTCACATGAGCTACTGCAAAGGAAAGGAAAATAAAAGACGATTTTCCCCTCTATTCAAATGAACGGGTGCTACACTTGGCAGTTGTTGTCTCACACAACGAGCCGCATCTGTGTTTCCATCAGACCCGGCGGCGGCGACGCTTCCGGCGGCTGTCACCGCCCCTCAGCTGTGTGTGTTGGGCCTCTTGTTTGTGCCCGTCGTCATGGCAACCAGAGGACGGACGGCAGCGGCTGCTGCTGCCGCTGCCGCTGTTGGATCTGTGCTCAGAGAGCAAAAAACAAAACAAAACAAAGAATCTGGAAGTGGAAACGCCTGCTGGATGTGCGAAGACTCTCGGGGTTCAGTGCCGAGTCCAAACATTTTCTTTGCTCCCGCTGTCATGGAGCTTCCCATCATGCGGCGTACAGCTTCTTTTTTTTTCTTTTAATTGTGCGGCTGCATTCCAATTCAGTGATTTTTGTCTGCAGCTTATGGTGTTTGGTTTCCTCGACTTGCGTCTTGTTATTTTTTTTTGCTCGACTCTTTCAGGAGTGTTTTCGTAATAGAAAAAAAAGAAAGTTGTTGAGTTTCCTTGTTCAGAAGGCAAACTTTAGTGACACGCACCAAATGATGCATGTGGAATGAAACGGAAAGCTCCGGATTCTGAACCAGCCCGGCGGCTGAGGCTGTTTTTTTTTATTTTCCACCTCACCGTTGCTTCGAATCTGGTGAAATGTGGCCGTCAGGACGTCGCATTGTGCTGACTGCACGCATGCTTCCATCCACATGACGTCACCTCATGTGATATAGACATACTTGATAAACAAACACACACACACATTCACACAGAGGCTGTGCACAATAAACAGTCTGTCATCAAACTTTCAATTTTCATTGCAGCCTTTTAATGATGAAACCACAACCACACACACAGTTTGTTTTTGTTTTATTCAAGGAAAACTCTCTAAAAAGAAAGAAAACACGCTGCTGCTGCTGCTGCTGCTCCTGCTACTACTGGCTGCCTCCTGCATTTTTTTATTTTATTTATTTAAATTTAATTTTTTTTACAGCTGGCTTCTTCCATCTAGTTTCCAGGCAACACACGGAGGGAGACTGCTGGGCCAACACCTGATAATTAGCAAAAAAGAAAAACACACGTGAAGAAGTGCCAAGAGTCCAAGTGTGGATTTGCTTACAGTCAAAGTCCCCCTCCCGGGGCAGCAGCACGTCATGGGCAAACACACAATGAGGGAGTGTATGAATGGTGTGTTTGTCTGCTCTTTACCTGTTGTTTACAGTCGGTCCCTTAATATTTGTGGCTCTCCGTTCCGCCGCGTCCGAAACCTGCCAACGGAAAACAGACGTTGTGAGACGGACGCGTGGCCGCGTTGGTAACGGGAGGCGGATCCAGCTTACCTTGTGGGCCAAAGATTGCGGCGTAGCAGGGTTTGTGGCAGTATGGCTTGCCCTCATGCTAAGGAAAAAAATAAAAGACATATTAGCATCAGTGGGGTTGTAGAAAATAACGAAAGGCACCATGAGTTTTGAGCTGATGACGCACGGCTCTGCTAAATTCACAGCTGATTCTGTACATGTCTGGATGAGTTTTTTCGTTTTCTCTTTACTTTATTTTGCCAATTCAAACATCACGCAGGCATCTCACCTCTGCATGGGAACCTGACGACAGAACCTTTTTGCACTTCTCACACCTGAGGCACGGCCGGTGCCAGTCTTTGCCCAGCGATGTCACCTTCTCGGCTGCAAAACACATAAACCCCCCCCCCACAAATGTTAACTTTTTGTACCGCCAAAGGGTCCGGAGGACAGGTGGGTTCTGCCCAAAGTCTGAGATCATTCTCGAGACTCGGGTGATAATTTAATTTAATCCGGTTGGAATTACTTTGAATTCGCTGATCATTATGAGGGCTTTGGGTGTGGTGACTGACGGAGAAGACGGGACAGAGCGTCCCTGAAAAATCCCTCCCCCTCCCCCTCCTCGTCCTTCTCCTCCTCCATCTACTGCCTCATAAACGCTGATAAAGAATGTCTTTATCTGCAAGCCTTCTGCAGAGCCATAAAAACGAGGAGGAACCCAATGTGCGGTCTGACGAACTGAAAACAATGTTCGGTTACGCATCGCCGGCGGGGGGAAAGCACCGGAAAGACTAAGACCCAGAATTGTGCGGTTGAAAGTGTGTGGGTGGGGTCTTGGAGACAAATCATAACCAAAGAAATCTGACGAACATGGTAACAGTCAACGGTCAATGTGAGATGAACAGCTGAACGAGCACAAAGTCTCGCTGGAATCCAGAGCAAAAGGCCGCTGTGACCCAAAGCCCAGGGACAATATTTAGCACGTCCCCTCCTCGTCAATGACCTGACGTCATGTGTGAGATTATGCAACTGGAGCGAGGGGGGGGGGTGTCACCTCTCGGTCTCGCCGGTCAGAGCAACATTTCAGTCTCAGTCTCGCAAACCCCAGAATAATTGCTGCATAACAAACTGGGAGCCAGAGGAAACACCGGTTGTTGTTAAAAACGGCGCCCATTTCATGTTATTTCATCATTTATTGTGTTTGCTTTCCGATCGCGCAGTGCATCGACGTGGGAAAGCCGGCCGATACCATCAGCATCGGTTGTACACAACCTCGGCTGTATCTGCAAAGGCCTTTCAAAGACAAACAAACGGGCACCAGTTCAAAATGGAAAAAACCCATTACAGGGCTGCCTGTTTAGCTGATCTTCATTCCAGAACATCCTGGGTCAAATTCGGATTTGTTTGAGCTAAAAATAGCTTTCAAACGCAATCTGTGGGATCTGCTAGCTGGTTCTTTCCAAAGTTCTTTCCAAATGCTCAGTATCAAGTACCTAAGTACCTGTTTTCATCCTGGTCAGTTGTAAGGTTGCATCCAGCATGCCATGTTTAATGCTACACCTAGCCAGCTAGCTTAACTTGCTAGTTTGGGTCCCCCAATTTTAACAAATAAAATGCTCCCCGGTTCAGCATTTCTATACACTAGTTCCATGGTAATGATTTGACTCTTTTGTCCCCTCAGCAGCTGGACAGCCCAGCCTGAAGTTTTTTTTTGAAGTCAAGAATTCTTAGGCTAAAGTCTTTGCTTGGTGTCCTGGAGCTATGCCAGTAGCTACAGTAGCAGGTTTCTAAAAGCTGGATGGAGTTCGCCAAAAACTAATACAACCTGTCCCGGCATTTGCCTATGCAAATGAACGGCACAACCTCACGGTGAGACAGGTGGAGCAAGCCGGCCAGGTTGCTTTGAGGGTCGAGGATTTTTTAAATTTAAAATATTGTTTGAGATCAATTGATTTGGTTGTGCCGCTTTCATCCGGCAACCTGGCACACGTGGTGGAGGTTTTCGCCTGGGCGGCGACAATGAAACCCGGTGTTGGCTCCATGTCAGCTGGTTGCAGGGTTGAAAATTAAAATGTCAAATGTTCAAACGTCCACTAGGCAGTGAAAGCCTCCATGTTTTACTGTCTCAGGTCGTTCTCTCTCTCTCTCTCTCACTGGAAGCCAGTCGATCGGCAGCGGAAAAGCTTGAATTCCAAAACTGGACAGCTTATTTAAAATAGGAAACAATGTTTTCTCTGCACTCAGTCAAGATGGAATTGAACCAAGTCATTCTTCAGCAAAGCAGCAGCAGCAGCAGCAGCAGAAGCCTGATCGTTTCCATCTGAGAGAAACATCAAGACGAATGAGAGGACCATGTAAGGAGCGCCAAGCCTCCTCTTCCTCCTCTTCAGCTCCACTTTCTCCTCCTCACAAGTTGAATTTGAGCCAATTTATTGTTTTGGCTCGGAGGATCGAAAGTTCATCCAAAAATTGAATGATGTGGAGAGAGGCTCCCAGTGCGGGTATCCATCCATCGGACTGGAGGCCGCCTGCTTTGTGCTGTCTGGCCGGGGCGTGAGTCGTCTCTCCGTGGACTCCGCAGGTCGGGGACGCTAAACAGATTAAGGCGTAAAATAGAGCCGTCTGAAAGCTTCTGCTGCTTCCTGCTTTTTTTGGGGGGGGGGGTGGGCTGAGACGCCAGCATCACTCAGGATGGAGTCAAGCTCAGCCCGAATCATCACTGACAGACGGGCTTAAGTGAGACGTACAACTCTGCAGAAATAAAGACTGTCGGGCCACACAGCCGAGCAGTGCAGTCAAGACACAGCGGCTGAATGCGTTCACGTGAATCGGAAGGACAAAAAAAAAAACGACGACCCATCCCCTGAGTGCTCTGATGCAAGCATGTTGTGTGCATTGTGCAAGGAAGTAGGAAGAACGTTCTTTCCCCTCTCAGATGACTCAGATTACAACTTTTTTTTTTTTTTTTTTTTTGCGTTGTCTTAATGTATGAATTTCCTCGTGGCGGAAAATATTTGAGCGTGCGAGCTCTCAAAGAGAAAAAAACAACAAAAAAAAAACATTTTTTTTGCGCGTGTGTGTCTGAGTTGCGTGGTTGCGTCGGAGCATTTCAGGTCGCTGCCTTCCAGCCCGCTAACATCCATTACGCAACAGCGGCAGCAGACAAACACAAGCACTCCGCGGCAGCGTCGAGTGCTGCGCGCGTTAACCTGCGGCTGCTCGTGGAACCAGGAAATGTAAAGCCGCACCTTCCTTCCCCCGCTTTAAACGGAAAAGAAAAGATGGTTTAATAAAAACAAAACAAAACAAAACAAAAAAAAACTCACCAAAATAAACTTCCTTGTTGCAGGCCGGGCACTTGGGCATCTTGACGCAGATGTTGTGTTGTTTTTTAAGAAGTGATGGTGATGGTGAGGACGTGAAGCAGCTGCAAGTATCCCGGGGACTGAAGCACCTGCTCTCTCTGTGACGTGCCGCGCCTCGCCGTGCACTGCAGCCGCGCGCCTCCGTCCCGTATTTATAGCAGCCAGGAAATAGTTTCCCTCCAACTCGTTCTTACCGTTTTTTGTTTTTTTTTCTCTCTCTCTCTCGCTGACGGGGGGAGAGGCCTGAGCGGAGAGCAGCGGAGGCAGAGGAGGAGGAAACGCGACAGTAACTTCTACCGGGAGGTAAAAGTGAACAGTGTCCCCCTTAAATATCTATTAGTCTTAAAAAAAAAAAAAAAAAAAAAAAAAAAAAAACCAATGAATCAAACAAACAAACACAGTTTGAAGTGAAAAATACATCTTTCATTCAACTTTATTAACATAGAATTTGACTTCTACTTATTCCCTGTTTTGCATATTTAACCATAACATGCTAAAGTCACAACAAATAAGAAAACAACAACAACAGACAGAAGAGCAAAAATGATCATTTATGGTTGTTGCTATTTTTCTTTAATAACAGACACATAATATTTTTAGATGTCAAGGTAAGGTAGGAAAACAACATCTAAAAAAGTATTATGCATCTGTGATAAAAGAAAAATACCAACAATTGTATAGAAAAAGAATAATAGCAAAAAAACATTAGTTTCTGATTATGAAATTGTAATATTATTTTATAATATTTACAACCTGTGTGACAATTAGAAAGTAAATATCACTCCGCCTGTGTGTTTCCTGCCAGATTGCATGAGTATCTGTGTAAAGACACTGAGATGAAAAAAACAAAAACAAGCACAAACAATAAAACCAGCGTCATCTACGACCTTAGCAGTGTACTTGCATCTGAACTCTGAACCATGTTAGGAACAATCCAAGAAAAAATAAAAAAAAAATCCAACCCTGAAAACCAAACATGGTTGTATTTCTATAAGTAGCAGCAATAACTGCTGATCTTTAACAGCGACCGGGTGTCACAGGGACTGAAGGTTGACGGAAGCTGCATAATGAAAACAGGCGGGGTCAGAAAACACTCACGATTATCAGCTGCTGGGTCACAAAGATAAGAAAGGTGGAGGAACAGAGGAAAAAAACAAGCAACTTTAAAATCTGGAAACACTGGAAATTAATGGAACGCGGCCCTGAAGCCATTTCAGGTAACGGGGTGGGGTGGGGAGTGGCGGGGGTGAACAACGCCGTCGGTTGTGACTGCAGCCCAGTAGAGCCGCATGCTGATGCTGCTAATAATGATGTCACCAGTTTCCCCAACTTGACCCGACCTGAGGCCGTTGCCACGGCGACTACAAACAGATACACACACACACGCACACACACACACACACACACACACACACACACACACACACACACACACACACACACACACACACACACACAACACCGTGGTGAGCCGGACGTGAGCATGCAAGAGCGTACACGTGAGATCAGAAGAAAGAAAGCGTTTTCTCAAAGTAATGAACTGAATCTTTTTATTCTATTATTGCGACTGTCAAGGAGACGAATGATCAGTTAGTGTGAGAGGGAGCCTGACATTTGCCGTTTATGTAATCCCGCTAACGTTTGATCCCACAGTTTTTGTTTTTTTGCTGAGGCTAATTACTTTTTTCCATCATTTCCAAACATTTCATTCCAAAAGATTGTCCTTTTTTTTCTTTTTTTTTAAATTATGAGCACATTAAACCTGATGACACCCATATTTGCCAGTAAAACTTAATTAAACTAAACTAACACAGGTGAGATTTTCCGTCTTACAATTATCTCATAGCTTTTTTTCTTTTTTTAATTATCTCATAGCTTTTTGTTTATTACTACTTGGGGCTTTTTGGAAAAGTTGACTGTTCCTTTTTTGAAATGAGTCAACTTAAATCTTTATCACCGACAACGACGTGTTTTCTTTTATCTGACATATCGGCGCCACGAAAGCCTCCTCAGTTGTGGTTGGCCGGGACAGTTTTACCTTTTTTTTTTTTTTTTTTTGGGCAATTTATGACAATTCTGGGTGAGTGCAGCCTTTAATTTCCTCAGTGGGATGGATTCCCTGGGAGTCACGGAGACATCGGGCAGAAGATCAGTCAGCTCAGGGGCTTCTGCTCTTCACCAACCACCCAGGTGATGGACGGGTGGGGGGGCCCTGGGCCCCTCTGGTGAGGCCCCTGGGCCGCTGGCCTGTAATCATGCTTCTCTGCAAGCAACAGAGATTAACGCTGAGGTCTCGCGTCCTGCGTCACAGGTTTGTGTTCGTCCTCGGCGAAACAGGCAGAAGTTGTTGCTTTATTTACTCTGAAGGCTGATTGCAGCTGTTTATCAGTAGCCATTAGTAGCCAGGATGGTTGGAGTGGGTGATCTGGCGAAGGCCTGGTGACAGTTCTGACAAAGGCGGGAGGCTCGCGCTGACACTGGTGACAAAAGAAGGAAAATAGTTTCATAATTGTCTTCAAAGCGAAGCAAAACTACGGTTGAGGTTGACATGACAGGCGACTGTTGTATTGTTTGGGCTCACGCTGTCTGACGACCTTTGACCCATGAGTTCACATGCTTTCACATGTTTTGTTTTTTGTTTTTTTTTCTTTTTTTTTGCTCTGGACATTTTTTGAGGAAATGAAGAAAACTAAATCATAGAGGCCGGAAGGCAAGAGAGGCCAAAACAACTTTATGGACTGAGCGGAATCAGCCCAATGATTCTACAGAGACCACCAGTCTGTCAGTTGTTTTTTATTTTTTTGTTGTTTTTTATTGCAGCCCGTGACGACACACACACACACACTCTGACCAATCCTCTCACATGCGGATGGTGGGAAGACGCCAGGAAGCCGCCGCCCGAAAGAGCCGAAGACTGCGTCCAGTCAGTTGAGGCTGCGATGATGTCAGAGTCACGACAGCAGAAGGTCCTCTGGTTTCACACCCTGGCTGGAGAAATGAAGAAACATGACTTGGGTCCAGTTCGACTCCAGTGCTTGTGGGCCCCCAGTGCGTTCGCCCAGTCTACTACGCACTGGGGGCCCATTTCACCGGTTTCTCTTTCGGGTTGGAACCATCAGAGGCAGACAACGGACCATCCAGAGATCCGACCTCCCCCCCGTGCATCTCCTCCCCTCGCTGCTGACAGTCTCCAGGTGTTGTCTCTGGCCGCTCCGACCGTCTGGACTCTTATCTCTGCGAAGCTCCCGCGACCTAACCCCGTTTCCTGCGATACCAGTTGAAAGACTGGAACATCCACGCCCTGCACGTCTTTCTACGTTCTTTTCCCACAATTCTCCACTTTTAGGGGATGACACAACCTTAGTGATGCTGGCGTGACAATATTAGCGACAGGCTGAAGAGCTGCACTTTCGATGCAAAACACTGGCAGCGAGGAAGAGCTCCAGTCGTCAGTGTTTCTTAAGCCTGACGGCCACCAACCTGCACAGCAGAGTTGAGGAATCCACACTTCTTTTCAACACAGAAGGGGTACAGACTGGTTCTGTTTTTCCTTGCTGACGATGTTGAGAAACCGCATGCGCTCCTTCTTTTTTCCCTCTCTCTCTCTCTCTCACTCTCTCTCTCTCACTCGCTCTCTCTCTCCATGAGGGTGAACTTGAGCTCAGTGGCTCGCAACGTTGTTTGTGTTGGAGTCTCCACTTTGAGCGAAACATTCCTTTAAAGAGGCCAGGATGCAATTATTGCTTCGCTTCCTGAGATTGTGGCACCGGCAGCAGCAGCAGTACCAGCAGCACATAGTGTTGAGGCAGCAGCAGTGTGCAGTGCACCACTGAAGGCCTGCAAGAGGAAAAAGTGGCTGCAGAGGATAAACTGCTTTTTTGAGGTTTGCCAAAAGAAAAGAAAAAAAATATTTTAAGATAAAAGCTTTAATTTTAAAACTAAAAAGCAGCTTTTTTTTGTGATTTTTTATTTTTGGAGTCTTCCTAAATTTTTTTGCGTGTGTGTTTCCTCACCACACCAGCACTTTAATTTGCATAAACACACTGTGCACCTCGATGCACCCACACTCAGATGCGTGTGCGGTCATGCTCGTCCGGGTCACGCCGGGGTCTCAGCGGGATCGACTGCAGATCACATTGTTGTTGCAGATCAAGGAAACCAGTTTTCAACAAAACAGACCCTGCCAAAACACAGCGGCGTGCCACCACTTCCTTCGCAACCAGTAGTTGTTGTTTTTTTTTGTGCGGGAGTTGTGTGTCCGTCGCCGTGGCAACGGTCGGTTTTCCCCCCTCCGACAAACAGGAAATGAAAGGGCCACGTGTTTTCTGACTGCACCGTTCAATCATTTCCTTTTTAAGACGTGAAATGGAACCGTCTTCCCCCGTCTGGGGACTTTGAGTCAGGAGCGCGGGGTAATTTTTTCGGGAACGTGGAGCCGAACGGCGCTGGGCGGCTAAAGCTGCAGCGGTGTGTGGCACTCGGCGAGGACGCAGGAAGCGAAGCTACACACCCGTGGCGGCGGCAGGCGTGTCGCAGTGACTAGTTCTGGTTACCGCCACGTCCGTCTTGACAGGCTCCAGTCAGAAACACGGTCTGAACGCCAGAGCTGTGACTGGAATAAGAGAGTCTCTTGTGTGTACATTTCTTTTAGGGGTGTGGGGGGGGATGTCTTATTGGAAAAATATCAATTGAAACATTAGTCTGAGTCTCATTTGTCAGTTTTCAGGTACTTGTCTCACCTCATTATGGACTTGGCTCAGAACCCTCACAAATATGTTCCGCTTCCCCCTTTTTCTGCCATTTTATGGGATGCAGCGGTCGGCGCGGCTCACGAGTCACCTAAGTTTAAGTTGACGCCACGCAGAAACCCGTCGACCTTCAGGAGCAGCGACGCAGTTTCCTCGTGGTGACTTGAAGATTCATTTGCTGCCTATGTAGCCCGAACATTTCGGGGTATTACTAACGGGAACCGAGTGCTTTCATCCCGGGCCAGAATAGGGTGGTAACACCAGCAAGTTCCTGTAAATCTCACATTTAAAAAAAAAAAAAGAATTTCTCGGTTCTCTTGCACCGTCGCACAGTCCCTCTCCTAGCTGTGTGTTTTCGACAGAATATCCGTGTACATTATTTTAGAATTTCTTCGTTTTCGGAGCTCTGACCACCACAAGACAAAAACCATCTGCTTCTGTCAGAGGAATAACAGGCGTCGCACTGGACAGAATTTTTCCAAAACTTTGACCAAAACAGTCGGGGATGGATGGGGGCGGAGCGTTGCCGGTGAAAATAAATGAAGTATTTTTAGCATAGGGGCAAAATCTCCTAATTTGAAGCGCCTGGCTCCGAGAGAGAAGCCACATCAGTGGCTCCCGCTGTACAGAAGGGGAAACCGCGCAAGGTTCGCGGGTCTTCAGAGGTCCGGGGGGAGAAAAAAAAAAGCCACCAATCAGCTCGCCATCATCCGCCGCTCCCTAACGAGTCGCTCTCATCGTGCTGTGGTTTTTCTTTTCTGGAGCTTTATGATTGGTTCAAAGAGCTGGACTGCGTCCCAGCAAGTGGTTCCTAAATCCCACTTTGGATCAATCAGCGGACAAATGATTCCCCAATGAGTGCACCAAAAAGAAAAAAAGAGATGAAAAATCTTACCGTAAATCATGTAGAAGAGACTCAAGCGTCTGCTCTTAATCATGGCTTTTCCATCATGAAACCAGGCTTCCACCAAAGTTTCAAGCGAGGTATCTGGGGAACTCGCAGCTATTTTCGACATGTTGACGGCGCAATTCATCGCGCAACTTTCAGTCTCAGATGAATGACGACCATGGTGGCAAAATCTTTGGTCGTGGCTCAACAACTGTCGTCTCACATCACTCAAGTTTTTTATTTTTTTGCACATGTAGTGACTGTAACACTTACGATATTGTTATATCGTAACGCAAGTAGCGTAAATGCTAATCGCTAGCAGAAGGGAAGAAATGCAAACCTCTGCAAACCCTCTGCAAAGTACGCATGCCAAGTTTGCCTCTTTTGCCAGGACCAAATTCTGCCTTCTCTTCTTTGTTGGGCTTTTATTTTTTCCGCACATTGACGTACAATGTAGCCTGCGATTTAGTGAGCAGTCGTACAACGTTGTCTCCGAACATCGCCTCCCAACATCGTACTTGATATCTCATCAAAGTTTACGAGGATCCGCGCGCAACGAAAGGATGAGAGCGCATGAATCAGAATCAGTGCAGTCTGCGGGAGCCTTCAGATGAGCTCATGAAGGTAATCATCTGCTTCCTGTTTGGATTGCGATAAGTCGGGAAGCCCAAATTGCTGCAGCATGGATGTGTTCAGGGCCTAACGAGGCAGCTGTGTGTGCGCCGAGTAAACACCCACTAATTGAGGTCGTTAGCGACAGTTACAGTAATCAGATCTCGTCTTGGTTACGAAGACTAGACGTCGGCGCTTTTTTTCACGGCCTCAAATGAACGAGCGAGCGGAGGAGGACAGAAGAGAGAAAATACGTTTCGACAAACGCTGCTGCAAAACAGATTTGCGGCGAAGAGCAAACAAACGTCAGGACGCCACCGGGGGAGCCGTTGATGGTGGTGGGCGTGTGTGCGTCCGTACTTCCAAAAAGCGTCCGAACTGCAGGGAGATGATTTAGAGTGGGAATCGTCCCAACCACTTCGAGGTTTTCTCGGAATAGAAGAGATCTCAAGGCCGGGGTGGGCGGCTGAGGGGGGGTGGGGGGGGGGATGTAAAACCCATCATAGCACTTTTTCTGTTTTACGACGTAGTTTGAAAGAAGAAGTCTGGCCGGGCTTTATGGACAAAATAAACCGGGGCCCTTTAATAAGAAACAGAACCTCTCCGCGCCACACGGTAGTTTCCAACTAAGAGTTTCCGTCACGGCTTCGACGTCGCTCCTTTGGCGGCTCGTTTCCCCGTCAGACCTCACGATGTCGGCGAGCGCCGCAACAGAACGCAGACCTGAAGTCGCGTGACCTGACGAGTGCCGGCGGAGGGAGTAGAATTGGAATGAGAATCCTTGTGTGTGTGTGTGTGTGTGTGTGGGTAGCTGAGTTTCCATTACCCCTAGAATTGCGCAAAACCTAAATATCCCCCCCCAAAAAAACCCTGGTAATTCAAATACCTAAACTTCAAAAAAACTCTCAAATATGGCTAAAAGGTTTATACGCTCTCATGAGGTGGTTCTTCAGACGTATCGGTATAGAAGTATATCGCAAAAGTGTCATGGGAACACTTTTCGCATTTACAAAATTGACAAACGGGGTCACGTGACCAGTTCACAAACGTAAAACAAACAAAAGCAAATGTGATTCTGGTAAAATCTCGTCCCGTGTGATTTTACGAGAATTACGGCCCATGCGCTTCACACCATTCAACGGAAACGCCTGCCAATCGCAATTGTACCTGTGATGGAAACGCAATGGCAATGCTGAAAAGTAGCTTTAAGAAAAAAGCTTGCAGCTGAGGTTTGAAGCAGGTTCGTTGTCAGTCTGGATGGCTCTCAGAATGTGGACGAACTAATCAGCTTCCCCCGAAGTGAAGGAGGCGGGAGCTAAACCCCGGGGTTCATTTGGAACAGAACAAGAAGTGAGTACAGGGACGGCTGCTGCTGACATCCTTACACGGTTTCTTAAAAAACGAAAAAGATGTTTTACCTTTCAAATAATAATAATTATAATAATAATAATAATAATATATTTTAAGGAAACGGTTTCCTCAAATACTTGCACGTGCACTTGACTGTGCTGACACAATGCACTCACACTGACTAACTGACTCAAAATTATATATTTTTTTCTAATTCCGTCCTTGTCCCAGTATCCATGCAACTGAGAAAATCGACTTATTGTTCCCCTCCCCAACACTAGGGGGGCAATAGTCTTTTCAGCGTGTTAATATAATCTGACTAAGGCAATAATTCCATTTTCTTGAGTGTCATGTAAACATAGTGTCTGTCTCCCAGCACTGTGCCTTTCTATCTAATGTCTCGTCGTCAAGGTCGTTGTCGGAAATGTCCTTGTTTTTTTGTTCACAAATTTATAAGAACGTCCACTTTTGGTCTCTAAAATTGATTTAAAATAGTTCCACTTCTGCTTTGTTGCCAAAAAAGCCCAGATCAGACTCGGAGGCCGGCGGCAGGACGGAGCGTCACGCGAACGAGGAAATTGTGACTTCAGCTTGTGAAACACGCTGAGCCGAGCGGAGCCAAGCGGAGCGGAGCGGAGCATCCGCCCCAACGGGCTGTAAAACGGCACGTAAAACACACACGTGCAGCCTGACAGTTACAGGGGGAAGCGATCAAACTGACTCTTTCACTGGCGAAGAATAAAACTGCACTTTTGGCGGCAAAACCGAAAACAAAACCTTTGGCGGATTTCCTGAATCAAATGTTTAGGAATGAGATTTATGTCTTCAAGGGAACATTGAGAGTTTTTCATGCTACGTTATCAGTGCATCTTTTTTTTTTTTTTTTTTTTATTTTATTTTTGATTTTTGATTGTTTCTGAGAAAGGAAAAAAAACAAAACAAAACAAAACAAAACGCTTGGAATGACCTGGAATGCCGCTGCTCTGAGAAACTCGGTCGTCCTTGGCAACCGGCTGCCCAACAGAGAAACAGACCTCGGCTGCCAAATGCCAAATCAAAGGCCAGTTGGAGAGAAAAATGTTCTTCCCCAGATGACCGGGCTCTCCGTCTGGGTCCCGACGGTGGGCTCTCCGTCTGGGAACGTTGCTGCCGCTGCTGCTGCTGTGTGTGTGTGTGTGTGTGTGCGCGTGCGCGCGCGCATGTGTGTGTGTGTGAGAAATAATATCTCAGAGACAGCTGTGGGATTGTTCAAACTTCAGGCTTCTTACTGTTGCATCTGCGGCTTCCTGTCTTGTCTTAAGGACCTGGCGGTGGTGCTGGCGGTTGTTTTGCACCAGGCTTGACCCCTTGACCTCCGCACAGGACAAATCAACGCATCTCAGTGTGGAGCAGTGAGTCTCTAGCTCAGACAGCCAGCATGTCGGATGTCGTGTTGCGCTCTTCCCCCCAACCTCGGCTGGAATGTTTTGTGGCTGAACTGAAGTCGCGTTATTTTCCTCCCTCCGCCTGATTTTCCTGCCTCTCAATCGCATTCCTCCTCATCCTCCTCCTCGTCCTCATCCTCCTCCTCAGTGACATCACCCTCCGGGCTCTCCACTCCTCCCTGCTTGTTTTTCCAAGCCGACGGGACGTGTGTTGCACGCTGACTGACATGTGACAGTGAGCCTGTCGCAATTTGTCACCACTAACGTGCCCTTTACCATTTCACACTTCCTGTTTTGTTCATTTTTGCGAGTGTGCCAATCTTCATATTTAGTTATTTGTATTTTGTATTTTCATCCCGGTGCAGCTCTTTATTTGTGCTGCTTGTCTGGCTTGCAAACACACAGCGTCTCTCAGAAGAGATGGAGTTTTCTGTAAACGGATGCTCAAAAGAGGGAAAAGGAAAGTGACAAGCTAGCCGCATAATGCTCATTTTGCATCGCAGCTACTGAACCAGTTCCCCTTTTTTCGCGTGTGTGCACGTCCCAAAGCTCCGTCGCTGTTCTGAGATCATCGTTTTCACATCCCGGCGAGCTCAGTCAGCGATACGAGGAGGCGGAGTGATGAAACTCCAGATTGCGTGCACATTTTTTTTTTTTTTACATGGCCGTCTTGGCTGCGTCGACGCTGAGTAGGAATCAGCGGTGAGGAAAGTTTTTCAAGACCGTCTGACTGTCTGTCGCAGCTCTAGAGCTCGTCAGCGGGCCTGTTTGTTCATGCACGACTCAGCCTCCCAGCCACGCGGTCTATATTTGTTCACTGCTTTAAATACAGTCAATGGAGAAGAGAGGTCAGGTGCAGAAAAACAGGAAACGTCGACAAAAGAGGGAAAAGATGTGATGATGATAACAGCGGTGGTGATGGTGATAAAGAGTGTGCCGCGCCGCTCCGCCTGATTGGTGCAGCAGCTGCTTCCTGACCAACTGGAGCGGAGCGTTATGTAACCAGTCAGACTCAGTCCGAAAAGTAGAGCAAAACCAGCAGCAGAGATGTTACCGTCCATCCATCCATCCATCCATCCATCCATTTTCAATACCTGCTCCCTCCTGAGGGTGGCAGGGGTCTGCTGGAGCCTCTCCCAGCTGTCATAGGGCGAAGGCAGGGTGACACCCTGGCCAAGCCCCCAGTTAGTCGCAGGGCCACACAGAGACAAACAACCACTGGGACTCCAACACCTAAGACCTCACACCTCACATGCATGTTTTTGGATGTTGGGAGGAAGCCGAAGAACCCGGAGAGAACCCATGCAGACACAGGGAGAACATGCAAACTCCACACAGGAAGGGCCTTCTTGCTAACCGCTGCGCCGCCGCGTCGCTCCAGAAACATCACATATTTTGTGTGTTCTTTTTTTTTCCTTTCTTTTCCCTTCCCTACCAAGTCGGCAAAATCTTTGCTGACGGGTGGATGACATGTTTTGTCTGGCGGGATGCACACTCAGCCAAAACAAGTCGCCGACCCGCAGCTCCAACTGGGAGATAGACCTGCGACGCGCCGCCTGTGGTTTTATTCTACATCCAGCAGCTCAGCGGCGGTGGTGGGGACCAGCGGGACAGACAAAAAGGAAAAGTAGGAGAGGTCCTGGCTCCAGGCCCGGAGGGGAGCGGCCTGACACGGCTTTGACGCCTGGCCGGCGGCCCACCTGCACCTAGCGAGGAGGCACTCTGTTTAGACTGTTGCGTGAGAGCATTTCTGGGGGATTATCTGAAGTGCGTGGATGGATCCATCTGGCTGACGCAGTGGCTAGGATCAGACCCACCTCTGGATTCCCCAGACGCACATCCAAGCATGCGACTGTTTAAGGTGAGGCAACGTGTTCATTTAAGGGAAACAAAAGAACTCGCACTCAGGGGACCGTGAGAGGATGCGGAGGAAGGAGGATCAGCGATGAAGGCCTCTGACGTCTCGGATCTGATGTGACTGTGACTCAGTTCAAAAACAGGGCTTAGCGTGGACACGCCTCCCCTCGGGCGTTTGTCATGGAAATAAAAAAAACAAAAAAAAACAGCGGCGATGACCTGCAGCTGTGACGCCGATCAGGTTTCCAGGGATCTTCTGAATAATTCACCCGGCCCAGTTCGCCGAGGGTGTCAAAATGTGTTGAAGGAGGAGGACGTGTCGTCTCAGAGTAGTTCTGGGCATCCACAAGGAAATCGGGTTATCAGGTTAAGTTAAGTCAGTTATGTTTCTCCACTATGGAACATAAAGCCACAGGAACTGGACGTTGCTCAGCAGAGCTGCTCTTGCATCATGATTTTTTTTGCAACCAAACCCTAAGAAAAATATCTATATTTTTTTTCCTTTTATGGGCATCCACTGTTGGCTGAAAGGCCCGACCGACCCGCCGGCCCCAGTGAACAAAGACGTCCCGCGAGAGCGGCTCCGTCGCGGCCTGACCTCTTACAATCCGCTCCCGCCGCCGCCGCCGCCGCCGCCGGTCACTCGACTGGAGCTTTCTGACATCTGGTGGACGGCTCGGCTCCGTTCTATTTGGGGAATAAATGTCAATGGCGGAAATATTGTTTTATGATGTGAGACAAAAGTCTCGCCGCCCAAGCTGGAGGGAAAAAGCGCCAAAGGAAGAGGAGGACGCAGTGAAAATCTCTTTATTGGAAAAAAAAAAAAAAAAAAAACATTCAGAAAGGCTGTTGCGTAAGGGCCCAACGCTGTCGAATCTTTAACGAGGCTGATTTCATTTGAAAGGGGGGAGTTTGAATCCGGAACAGCTTTCAGGTGATTTTTGTCTAAATTTCTTCTAAAAGAACCGATTTTTACCCCGTAGTGTTTTCTTCTTGCTGACAACAAAGGTCAGCGAGGCTAACGAGGCTAGCTGAAGCCAAATGCTAGCATTAGCATACAGGCTTCAATTTTCATTTGAACTGAGACAAGCTAAATTATTAAAGAAAAACAAGAAAAAGAGCTGAGGGAAAACAGAACAGAAAGAAAAAGTTGTGAATTCCGAAGCATTTTTTTTGCTCTTTGAAAGCTAGGTATGGCATGCTAGCAAAATAGGTTTTTCGCTTTCGCTTAAACTTTAGCAGCCTGTTCGGAGGCACCCAAAACACGGAAACTTCAAGGTGAACACAACAGAACCAAAAACAAATTGCACCAAAAATGTTCAGCACCTATGCTGTTGCCGTGAGTAAAAACGCCAAAATAAATTGCTCAGCTTTTTCTCATTCAAGCTTTTCATCGCTAGCGGACAGTGCACACAGCTGCGGTCTCGACACTTCCCGTGCGTTAATCCTCGCCCCGCAAACAGATGGTTTCGTCCGGCCCCCCTTCTCGAAACACAAAGCCCCGCTCGGTCCGAGGGTTTGCGTGTCCGTCATCGTCGATGTGAAAACAATAAAACTCTCGAGGGTGGGGCGGGGGGGGGGGGGGGGGGGGCAGAGAGAGAACGCCGACATCTGTTCGGTGATGGGCAGTTTTCCGAGGCGGAGCCTCTCTCGCACAGCACCGCAAAGATATTTCCACTGCCAGAGAGGTGGATGACAACCAGTGTGCAAAACACCCCGTCAATATTCACGGGGTTCCCATCCTCCTGATTGTTACTCAATACCAATTATAAAATTCCTGAACATGCAGCCTACATATTTTATATATATTGTATTATTTTATATATATATATATATATGTATATATTCAGCTTTTTGAAAAAAGAAAAAAGAAAAAAAAAAAAAAACTTAAAATGTTGCTTTGAGGCATTCAGGGGTTCTCGTGGGTTGATCCATGGGGGTCAGACCACCCCGGACCCCCCGTACTTCACACAGTGATGACAACACATGGCAGGACCCTGTCTGTCTTCATCGACTGAAACTTCCCCGGTGACGGATATGACGGCTCCACAGTGGAACAGGAGAGCCGTTGTACGACGCAGCAATGCCGCCCTACCTGCTCCGCTGCAGGAAGCATCTGCGCATTTCTACCCGCTGATGTCAGGCCCGTCGGGTCATTATCGATACCGAGTGAGAAAACCGCCGAGCTAAGTGTCGCCTGAAACGGCCCCTGGTGGCTCCTCTGAGTCCAGGAGCCCTGTCTGGGAAAAAACTAATTGAACTTGCGAGGAGAGGAAATTCTAGCACTAACGGTAGTAACTGTGTCCTCCAGCCAGCCTCAAGTGCCTGTGCCTCGCACACAAGAACTCCCTTTATTTGCCCATTCGAAACATCCTTGGAAACGACACATTCAACTGGTTCTTCAAAAGACAAGTGTGGCCGTCTGGCTCGCACTAAGCGTGGGGGGGAGGGGGAGGGGGGGAGGGGGGAGAATCCAATGTACGCCAAAGTAAATAAATTTTTGTTTGACCTTCATACTTTCCCACACCCAGTATGGATTATATAAAAGTCCTTCTCCGCATCGTAAAACTTGGATTACTGTTACAACAGCCTGGCCTGGCCTGACCTGACGTCATCGGGTCTTGTGATTCCTTGTGAGGGGGAAAAAAAAAAATCTGGCGTTGTCGCCTGCGATGCACCGCTGGGTGTCCCTCTGCAACCTTTGTCCTGGGACATAAACAAATACAATCCTCTGCTTTTTGTTTTTTTGTATGTATTTTATTGACTATTAAGTCATAAGCAGACCCAGCAGCTGACATGTCCAAAATGTCACCCTTCTCTCTTTCCAGGCTACAAGAGAATTTGTTCTTTAGCTCCTTTCGACTGCACCAGACTCTGTGACTGAGCGGCTTCCTTTCAGTGGTGAGAAGACCACAGGAAATGGATGCCGAATGAGGAAACACAGGAAATGACAGCATGCCTCGCTGCCGCTAAAATGGTTAGGGTGGATGATGCAGTAGTGGCGCTGGAGGCCTTTTCTAGATGGGTTTTTTTTTCCACTTTTACTCTGACAGAGATATGAGATAAATACGTTCACGCTGTGTTCCTGGACTAATCAACAAGTCAGCAAAACAACAAGCGCATTTGACGTTTTATAGCAATTCCACCAACAGAAGAAGAAGAAGAAGAAGAAGAAGAAGAAGACGAAATAACACACGAGCGAGGAGGCGGTTAAAAGTGTTTCTGAAACGTTTTATTGGAGGGAATGGAGAGGACGGAGGCGTCAGGGCCTGAGGTGCAGCGTTTCAGCTCTACGAACAGTGAAGCCCTACGGTGTAACAGCAGGTCATGAACACAACAGTAACAGTCGAGCTAGTGAGATACAATTCTGGGATGCACATTCTTACAGAATGACTTGTCTGCCACGTCTCTAGGAGCTAAGCTACTCTTTCTGCGACTCACAACAAACAAACAAACAAACAAACAATGAAAGAAAAGAAAATGTACAATATTTCGTCTTGAGGGAAAAACAAAATTAACAGCAGGGTTGTTGGTTGTTGTTGTTGTTTTGTTTTTTTTAAACCCTTTCTTTGAAATACAAAATTAAAATCTTGATCGTCTGGATTTCGGAAGCTTATATATCGCCTCACTTCTCCTACTTCAACACCAGTCGCACGAGGGTTGGTAGTGTTGCAGTAATAAATACAGATTTCATGCCCTTCCCTCCGGGAGCCACATTCAGCCGGCGTCTAATGAGAAAACTTTGCTTTAAGATGTTAGTTATTAAATTAGCACATGTGTTTCCCAGGTGAGGTGATAACTGTAAGCTCAAGTTAAATAAAGCCATACAAACTTATGGATTACTTCTTTTTTTTTTAAATAGGATGTTAGGACATTTTTTTTATTTATATTAAAAAAGTCTCTTTGTTTAAACATTAGGAATGTTGTCCAGCAGCCGTAGATAAAACTGGCACTACACAGCAGAGTGTCCCCCCCCCCCCGGCTGCACCCCTACCCACAATGCACCTTTCCGTAGCACATCCTCGGCAAAGACGGTCCCCAAAAACTTGAAATGTAAGACCTCAAAAGCAGTTTTTTTGTTTGTTTTTTTAAATTAAGTGTTGACATCTTTGCAGACCTGCGCCAAAGTGCAAAAACAAGCGGACAAAGTGAAACTTTTTTTTTTCTCTTTTTTTACAAAATAAAAGACGAGTTGAAATCACACCTGCAGTGTGACGGAGCGAACGTCTAGGTGGCTTTTATGTTTAAAATCACTTCTACTGGATGTTGGATGAACTTGGCTTGGATGGTCGGGCGGGGCAGGATGAGAGGGATGTGGAAGTCGGGGTGGGTTGGGGTCAGGGGGGGGGGGGGCAGTACTGCGATCGGTGTTCGGCGGAGGTGGAGCGGAGGAGGGACGAGGCTGGAGGGGTGACAGGTTCAGGGCTGGGCCACGGCACTGGGCTCCTTGTCATAGATGTAGCTGCCCACACCGCCGGTGTTCACGCCTGGAGAGACCACAGGGGGGCAGCAGAGGGGAGGGTTAGCGATGGGGAGGGGGTCAGATGGGGACAGAGGAGGGAGTCGGGGGTGGGGTTATCGTTAGGTCGTTAGGGGGAAGACAACAGAAGGCACAGCAGAAGCAGGAGAGGTTGCGCAACGTTTGTACCCCCTAGAACGCCCCCCCCCAACAAACACACACACGCACACGCACACACACGCACTCCCTGTCTGTGCCGAGATCAGTGTGAAGAGCGGCAACATTCCGTTAAAGCTGCGCGGCTGATTAATAGGTGGGATGACGGCGCCCCCTAGCGGTTACCTTTGGGCCCGAAGAGGACGGCGTAGCAGGGTTTGTGGCAGTAGGGCTGGCCGCTATGCTGGAGGGGAAGAAGAAAAAAAAAAAAAGTTAAAATCAAGAATTTAACACAGAAAACTGTCACAGTTCTCTGCATGAGTCATTCATACATTATTACAGCCACGGGGATGAAGATCTGAGTTAATCTACCAGATCAACAAGCGGGGGTGTCAAGCTCAAATGCACAGTGGGGCCAAAATTTCAAACTTGCATCATGATATTTTATATTCACTGGACCCAAACAAGTTTTGCCTCAACCTGAACATGGAATGTCCTTCAGTGAAGGTCCAAAAATACACAGCAGAGCATTCTGGGATTTGTAGTATCAGCCATCTCGAGCAGTGATTTTGTATTGCCTCGCGGGCCAGAGTTTGACACCTATGTACTAGAGTGTTCAGGGGATCTGCTTCTAAGAAAAAAAATGAACACTATTCATCACAAATTAGTTCCTATTTTCAAACAAAGCACATTTTGACATTTCTGTCATTTTTTATGACTCCCTCCGAGGTCTCAGTCTCACCTCTGCGTGGCTGCCGGCAGACAGAGTCTTGCTGCACCGCTCGCAGCGCAGACAGGGTCGGTGCCAGTCTTTGCCCAGCGACGTCACTTTCTCAGCTGACCAATCACAAGACAGATCGATTATTAAACGTCTGCGTCGCTTCGCGAGCCCTCCCCGAGCCCTCCCCGCCTCCTTCCCTTCGTCTTTCAGACACCCTCACTCACCAAAATACACCTTCTTGTTGCAGCGGGGGCACAGGTTGGCCTCTCCGGAGAAGGTGGTGATGCCGCCAGCTGTCGACACAATCGCAGACGCGTCACGTCACGGCACAACACAACTCTTTCTTTGCGAGGAGGTGTGAAACGTGCTAATTGGAACCAAGCCTGAGCTGAGAAAATGTGATTCATGATGGAAAACTTTCAGTAGTTTAGCCCAGTTTTGCCAACTGTAATCACTCCCCCTCGAGGAGCCAATCACAGGTGCCCTGTAGAAACATATGCAGTTCTCCGCTTGGAACAGCAGGTGGGGCCAGTGAGTCGTTGACTTGGTTTTAATGTTGCTTTCCAAAGGAGCTCACTGACTGAAGACTGCTCGGCACAGATAAATACAGATAAATGTGTCAGAAAAAAGGCCTGTGTGCTCCTGCTGACAGGGATTTCCTGGAACACATGCTGGAAAATAAATGCTCCAAAGGTCCCGGTGGAAGCGGTCAATCGACAATCTTATCTGCTCGTCAGCACAAACCTCCAGCTTCTGAACACTCAGTCGTCACAGGAAAAAAATTGAAGAAAATTGCTACCACAGTATGTTTTTTTTCCTTCTTTTTTTCACACCGATGGTTTTTCCGCACCCACCTTTGGACGGAGGCTTGGGCGCAAACACTCGCTTCTCCTCGGATTTGGCGGCCGAGTCCACTGCGCTGCAGGACTGGTTGTTGTTGGCTGGCGCGTCGTACACGTAGGATCCAGCTCCGCCAATGTTCACGCCTGCAAAAAAGGTGCAGCGGGAGTGTTGGAATATGTTAGGAAGTGCCACCAGAAAACACCCGGCAACTTTACTATTCATGAGCTGAATTCAAAAGCTTTTTTTCCCCACTTTTACAGCCCCAATTAGTAAACCTTTTTTTTTCATCCGTGAGTTTAAAGACCGATAAATAGAGTAAAAAAACGAATACACACACACACACACACACACATATATATATATCAAAGAAAAACATTGAATGTACTTCACCTTTTGGCCCAAAGAGGGCAGCATAGCACGGTTTGTGGCAGTAGGGTCTTCCATCATGCTGTTGGACAGACAAAAGGACGGGATGAGAACTGGAGATGAAATTACACACACACACACACACACACACACATTATATAGTTGCACATCTGTATATATACATACATACATACATACATACATACATACACACACACTTATATATATATATATATATATATATATATATGTATATATATATATGAGTGTGTATTTCTTGACGTCATGTATTTTGCTTTGACACGGGCAGATTGTGCCCGCAAGTCGTTGAGTCGTTTTCCATTTCGCCATGGGTTGTATCCTGGAAACCAACGGGCCTTTGTGGACGAATTCATGGCCACACTTGAGCGCCACCGGGCAGCTCTGACTCATGACCGTCTGCCACCTGGAGTTTAGGGTGGGGGTGTGTGTGTGTGTGTGTGGGGGGGGGTCACGGAGAGCCCGGCATGAGACATAGATGGCCTAGCCGCTGATGCATGCTGGGAATGCGGCGGTCGCCGCGGGGCCACAGGTTCGATGCCCATAGATGAGAAGAAAAGCGGAGAGGAGAGCCGAGGCACCGCGCCAGGTACCCACAATCCTCTCTGTTTTCGCCTGCATTTTTCCACCGTTACCTCTGCGGCACCGCCGGAGCCCCGTCCGCCACTTCCTGTTGGACGGTTACGAGACCCGCGGCGGTTCTGCCGTGGATGCCAGGAGTGAGTGAGTGAGAAGGGCACCGAGGACGTCGTCAGGACAGAGGACGCACGCACACACACACACACACACACAGAGGCCGATTGTCGGGCCTGAACGAATCTTTTCCGTGTGCGGCCGGCGCTGCAGCGGAACCCTAAAAATGGATGATCCATCGCTGCTCGGCCCACTCTCTTCCCAGCAGTTAACTGCCCACATCCTGACACACAAATCTGCTCCTCCGCCTCGAGGAGCTCACGTTTCTCTGACTGCACGCTTTTCTCATCCTCCGAACGTGAAAAAAATGGATTTTTCGGGTGTTTTTTGCATTAAAGAAAAAAAAAAAAAAAAGCTCCTTTGACGTCCGACTCCATCGCAGGTTCTGGCGTTAGAACTGCTGCCGTCTAGAATCCTCAATTTTCTGGCTTTTTTTCCAAAGTGAAAGGGCTTCGCAGTAAAAGTCCGTTTACAGCCCGGCGTTCACTGTGGGGTTTTTTTTTTTTTTTTTTTCAAATTGGCCTTTTAAAATGTGTTGCAAAAGCTTCTGTGGCTGCCGAAGGAGCTGCCACGCAACTTCTAGACGCACCTCAGAAATCAAGTCGCTTGGCTCAACAGTGGTTTTGGCCCCCAAGGAGCGCAAGTTTGACAATGGCGGGGTACAAAACTTGTTGATATGTCGTGGGTCTCACAACGCAGTGAGACGCGGATGTGAGAGAACTGAATTTTGGAATTGCAGCCGCGCAGCCGAACCACAAAGTTGTTGTAGCCGGAGGAACATTTAAATGACAAGCTCAGCCTGTTCTGCCTCTGACTCTGTTTGTTTTGAGGGTTAAGACCTTTTGCACAGCGGGCAAGAGACGCCGTCAAACGAACTCTATTCCCCCCTTTTTTTTCTTTTTTCTTTTTTCGCTGTTGATTAAAACCAAAGAAAAACCCAAAACACGTCCACCGGCTTTCTGCTTGCGTGACGATGATGCTCGTGTGTCGAAACGGGAGCAGGATTTGAACGCGCTCCAGACCGGAGGGCGAGAGGAAGGCTTTGGAATGCCGAGCGACGGCATCGCCGCAATCACGCAGAGATTAAACGGCGCAGCAGCATCCTTTGAGGCCCGCGTGGAACAAAAAAAAGAAAAAAGAAAAAGAAATTGTGGACAAAAGAGCTCACATCCTCCTGTTTTTGTCGGCGCCCACTCAAAGGCATGCATGTGTGTGTACGTAGTGTGCAACATTCAGCGAACGTACAGTGAGAAGACAGCAGGAGAAGCACTGAACCAGCGGCCGAGGGAGGAGTGGCAGTGAATTAAAAAGGCTCCTGCGGGGGAGGAGGAGGGGCTGCGCACAGGGTCGGGACAGTTTGCACCCAGATGTGACACTGTGCAGCGTTCAAAGGCAGACGAAAACATCCGAGAACATCCCATCCTGGAAAAGTCACAGGGGGGAGCAAGGACACGTGCAGCCGGGCAGAGGAAGAGGCATTCGCGCTGTAATTTCCTGTCCAGAATTCACAAGCGTGACTGCGTGTGAGAATGACATTTTTTTTTCCCGAGAGCAGCACGAAGCCTCTGCGGCATCACTGAGTGCTAATGCAATAGCGGTGGCATGAATGGCCTTAGTGGGAAGTGGACTGATAACCCGGGGCAATGTCAACGGCGCGCTGCAGTCGTGTGCTCGGCTCAGAGGGGCCAGAGTGAGTCTGTGTCAGTGACACAGTTGCAGGGTGAAAACGTGAATCCGCTATCGGGTCTTTGTCTGTTTTTATAAACAGACAATCTGACCTATTCCAACTCCAGAAAGGAGAGTTGCAGTAAGTAGAAGGCAGATTGTTCTTGTTATTTTGCCAGGCTGTTGGTTGCATCTCTTCTGACTGCCAAGCAAAGACTTTTCAGCCAGTCTAATTCAGCTCTTGGCAGCTTCAAGGCGCTTTCCTGGTGCACAACACGTGTTCGCGTCGGTCGCAACTGGATTGGAAGGAAGTTCAGATGAAGCGGCTGGTTAGGAGCACCAATAGGAAGCCCCATACCGTAGCTGCTGATCTGATTGGTCCGTTTGAATGTCACAGCGAGACGTTCCTTCCAAATCTTGCCTCCTCTTCTTTCCAGACGCTCTCAATGGGCTCTTTTATATCCAATGGATATCTTTTTTTTTTTTTTTTTCAGTTTCAGGGAGTTGGAAGGGATGGGAGGAGTGGTGGTGGGGGGTGGTGGGGCACTGCTACTGACCTCAGCGTGGCCTCCGGCGTTCAGGAGCTTGTTGCAGCGGTCGCACTTGAGACACAACTTGTGCCAGTCCTTCCCCAGCGACGCCACCTTCTCAGCTGCACATGAAAGACAAGAGACAAGACACTCATTCACCAGGGAGAATGGCATCACTGCTAGCCACCGCGCATGTGTGTGTGTGTGTGTTGTAAGACAGAGCCATGACATCAGCCCAATTGCTTCACTCGGTGAAATAATAGCACGCTTGTTACCAGCTATCTGGGCTGATGTGCCCCAGGGGGAGGAGGCAGGGGGCGGGGGGCAGGGAGGGAGACCCCCGTCCTCATGCCAACCGAGTGAACGTGGGCCGGGGCGGGCGGGGCCACCACTGGGTATTGCGCTGATGGGGATGAGGATGATGTCATTCCAGGATAGCCAGACAGTGGCGTGAGTCCCAGTCCAGCTGGAGCAGCAGGGGGGGAGGGGGAGGGGGAGGGAGAGGGGCGCGGGGGAGGGGTTGTGTGCCTCCATCTAACCCATTTCCTTTGTCACTACAATAACCCCCCAAAGTACACAAACAACCCCCGCCTCAGCATCCTGGCCCTGCAGACATCCCACCCTCCCGCTCGCCGGACTGAGCGCCCCCTCCAGACAGACAGGGGACCCCGATGTTACTTTTTCCAATAATAAATTCCCTGCTGCTCCGACACAATGGGCCCCAAGGAGTCGTTGGGGGGGGGGGGGGGGGGGGGGGGGCGGAGAGGAAACAGGTTCTCTTATCAAGCCACAAGCCAGGGCAAAAATAACCGGATCCTGGAGGCCATTTCCTACATACCCTCGGTCAGAACACACACACACAAACACACACACACACACACACACACACACACACACACACACACACACACACACACACACACACACACACAGGACCCTCTTCCTCTCGTTGTACCCCCCCACTCTTGTACCTGTAGGTAGCACAACTTGTGCAGTGATTTTTTTTTCTTTTTAATTCCCACGTCAGGAAGCGGATCACACAATGGACATTCCAGGGGCACGCCCCAAGGGGAGCGGAACACACACGGCTAATTGTGTCCCGACACAGCCGTCAATCAGTTTCCCTGTCAACCGCAACACACACACAAAACCCCACACATGACCGATAAACAAGACTCTGGAGAACACCAGAGAAAGGGACCTCCAAGTGCGTGTGTGAAACCCTGGTTTTGTGATTTAAGGCCCTGTTTACACCAATACAGGTTTCCCTGAAAACGCACAAATATTAAGGCGTTTCGGCCTTGCGTTTACACCAAGCCGGCATTTTCACCGAAAGTGCACAGACCGAAAGTGCACTTTTTCGAAAACGCTCCTCAGGGTGGATAAGTTCGAAAACCGCTGCCTTGCCCGGATTTTTGTAAAGGTAAAGACCGATCTTTTTTGGAAATGCTGACGTCACAGCTCTAAACCCCTCCAACCACCCTGCAACCGCGGCCGTGAGGTGCAGACGATCACTCACAACAACCACGTCGGGCAGCGGACTTGTTACTGCTACTGATGACCAGCTTGCAGTCTTCCCATTAACCACCACTACAACAAATCGCCAACACTAGTGAACAATAACACACGGTGCTCGTGGATCAATCATAGATTGTGTGGAAAGTAAAAATAAACACAACCGAAGCGATTAGCAAACATCCGGTTTTACTTTTTATTTACTTTCTTTTGGGTCGGTGGACTGGGATATTGAGGCAGAAAGAAAACCTAAATGACAAAAATGTTAGCGAACTTTCACTGGTACAACTCCCAGTCAACCTTAACATGGACCTTTTAAAGCTTTGTGTTCTGAAGTAACTCGAAGCAGAAGTTCAACTTTGTTGTTTATCCACACTGTCTTTTCACGAGTGATCTTTCTTTCTGTGATCTCTGGTGCTAAATGCTTTTAGTGATCTCCTGCTTCTTTAAACACGGCGTGCTTCAGGTGTTCTTCTTCTTCTTCCGCCTTCAGGTAGTGAACTTGCGGCGCCACCCAGGCCTGGCTTAGGTACTACATCGTTTTCAGTTGTTTCCAGCTTATCCGTTTAAACGGGAATTCTTTTGAATATGGCTTCATGTAAACGCATTATTTTTTCGAGAGCATTTTCGACAAAACAAAAAAATCTGTCTCCGTGTAAACGTCCCCTAATAAGTGAACTCCGGTTAGGAATAGGTACCGCCTCTGTCTTGACCAATCTTTCAAAACTGGTGATTTGGAATGACTGTTTTGGATGATGGAATACTTGAGTTGTCTGTCTTGAATAGGCTAAGTAGTTGTAGGAATGCTTGAGTAGGACAATTCAATAATCATCGATGAACCAGCACAGTTTCCGACACCTCAACAACGTTGTAAACACAACCTGCGTGGTCTTAACTTTGTGTATCAAGTGTGTATTGTGTTACTAACACCTTCAAGCAGACGTGGAAAGAGATGCCAGATCCTCGCCTGCACATCCTCCTTATAATGGCAACAAAGTCCAATGTTTAACAGGTCCCTGTTTTAAAAGGGCAGTTGTTATTGTGAGAGGTGGGGGTGCCGTCTCTCAGCAATATGTGTGGTGGTAGTAACAGTGGTGGGGGAGGAGAGGGGATCTGCCCCTGTCCCAGATGTTTATACCCAGCCAACCTCAATCCTTATTATCCTTCATATAGCCTCGACTGTTGGGATTAAGAAACAAAAACAGACCTCAGGCTTCATCATTTACATATTTTGCATAACGAAAAATAGACAGTATGTAAGAAAAACAGAAAAAGAATTTAAAAAATTGTTGTCATGTTACTACAGCAACAACCGGAGGGTAAAATGACCCACGCATGAGCTGCGCGTCTCCCGATGTTCCCGTTTCCATTGGAGACGTGAAATCCGTCTTTTCTTAAGTCTAAAGACAGCCTGTGTTTACCTTTCAACTCAAAGGGCCAACTCATCAAAAGACACCCCCCACGGTGACTAAACATAAACAGTGATTAGCAGGAAGTGACTGCTGAGGACATTTGGCGTTTTCCCACCTGTGTGCAGGCCCGTAAATCTACTTGATTTACTCCCACTGTTCCCAAGCCACAACCGTAACTGTGAGTTAACAAACAAAAAATATTTTCTTTGTAAATCTTCTGGGTTTTTTTTAGTCTACGTTCATGCATGTGCAGATTTCTCATCCTACTAACTTGATGATGTCATTATTCAAATCGTGCACATACAAAGGATGGCAAAGTTGTTTTGCGTTACTGTAGGAACACTGAGCTGCAGGGAGGATGATCAGGTCAAAGGTCACCATCCGGATCATATCATACCTGCTTGGCCGCATAAGCTGATGAACTCGATCGGTAAATTCCGTATCTAAGCTCTTCAGCCGGCTTCCCTGATTGCGTCGTCTACTGTACCGACAACGCAATCGGCCCAAGTGGAATTTCATGCACTGCAACCACACTGCTGACACAACGACAGCTCCGCCCTCCTCCTCTGCACAGTGAAAAACAGGCACCAGGAAATTGCCAAACCAGCTTCTGAGCACATTGACTCGACGGAAATTAAAGCAGACGGACGTCTGCGAAAGAGATGAAGGAGGTGTTCAACTCACTGAACCTCCGATAGAATGGCCCTAGATGACTTTGGCTTTGCAAAAATACTTCATTGGAGTCATGCAGCATCTAATGCACGGGGGCTGAGTGGGTCTTTAAAAGTGGATCGAGTCACATTAAAAGTGAGGAGCTTGTGGTCTCAAGCCGAGTGCTACTGGAGGCGGACCAGAGGACTTGAAAGCAGCTTCTAACCTGATTCATTATGTTGATGATTCACTTACACTTCTGATCATATTAGGGGTGAAACCAATTAGTCCTGACAGTGTGCAGACGGTCAGCTGGAGGAGCAGCATGGGAGCTGGACAACTGCAGCTAAAAGGTCCGCAAGCATGCGCAACATGACTCTTCAGGACATCCAGTCCAAGATTTCTTTTTGTTTCCCCAGCTTCATTCAATTCTGGTTTGCTTGCTGAACCAAAAGCGATAACAGATTATTTCAAATGCACCAACATTCAAATCTCAACCCCCTCCAAAAAAGTTATCCATGAAAGGACGGGAAAAAAATTTAAGTTCAACTGGCAGCACAAACCAGTGTTGGGATATCCGGGTTATCTGGGCTGTAAAATTTCACATTGGTGCTCTCTATGCAATCAATAGTTCGATGCAGGACTGACAGAAAGAATGAGGGCACGTCCACCAGTGTGTCACCACTGACCATCGTCCTGACCTCAGTGACACACAAAAAAACATTTTGTTTCTAACCTTCACTCTCTCAGAAGAAAAAAAGTTCAGGAGTCAATCAAGCTCCGAAGGAATTGTAAAATTTTGCATCTTTCTCACATGCAAAACGTGCTGAAGTCATAAAGTTTCTGAATTGTATTACTCGGGAGTTGATGATGTAACCAATGATACAGTAAATATCCGGCAGACATGGTCGGCTTGATTTGCTCTTCCGTTGCACCCCTCTGGTAACGTGGACCCATCTGTTCAGCTCTGCTCCAATCAGCCAGTCCGAAACACATTCTGACAACACACAAACACACACACTCTGTCTCCATCACTGATTACCCCCCCGATGTGACAGCTGAGTCCACTTCCCTGCTGTGTATGTCCTTTAAAAAAAAAAAAAAAAAAACCCGATCTCACACCTGACATCGCAGCATGGCAGACTGGTTGTGTGCTGGAGGCCCAAAAGGTAAAAACACAACAGAAATTCTCTGTGAAATGTGAAGAAAAGGAAGAAAGGGGGAAAAGCGGGAAGCACGTGCTTCCTTTTCTACATCCTCTGACTGTTCTGCTCCACAGAGCTGAAAATGCCCTGAAGGAAAAGTTGTGACCTCTCACTTAACTCCCGCACAATTGCCATTCATACTTACACACGAAGCCGCATTCAACCTCAAGCTACAGGAAGCGACTGTGGAGGAAGCAGCGCCTTGAAACAAACCTTTTACCGTTCTTCACATTCCACAAGACTCAGAGGTGCCTCTAATTATTTGCTCAACTTTGAATAGGACTGTGATCAGCCATCGGTCTTCATCATTTAAAGACAAAAACACCCTATTTGAGCTGTTTGTCTAGTCAGGGTTTGCGTGCGACCCTGCGTGTTTGTCGTAGTCAGTGTGTCGGCCAGACGCCCCGTAGCCCAACAGCCTTCGGGACAAATACATTTAGATCTTCTGGCGGCTTATGCAACAGAGAGTTCATCTGTCGCCTCGGACCAGGCGAGGTCTCTTCCTCGGGCTTTAGTCACCCTTTACGGTACAACTCAACAGAGTCGTGAACTGCAGTTGAATCACTTCCTGTCTGTGATGCTCAGAGAAGCCACAAGATAACCCCTGCAACCCTTCCCCAAGCTTCTCCCAAGAGTCATTCTTCATCCCTGAAGAGTCCAGGCCTCGGTCCCAGCTGTTGGGCGGCTGGATAAGCTCACATCACAGACTGACGGATGTCTTTAAACCAGGACTGCATCTCCTGATCTTCCCACCCGGCCTTCAGTAATTAGATAATGGGCTGTCGAGAGGTCGACGTCCCATGACAGAGGCCTTCAAAGTCCATGTGCTCACAAGCGCAGAGTGAAATCATCTGGGTCTCATAAAGTGATGTAATGAAACGGAGCACGTCTGGTCCACATGATCCACATGGTCCAGTGGAGGAGGTTGACGTTGAAGTGTTGAAAACAGAAGCCACAGAGCACTCATTGTGTGTTTATACGACAGCTCCTATTAACTCGGTGTGCTCATCCCGTCCATTTACGTCACAAAGACGGAGGAGGGATGTCTTTCTCTGATGTCTTTTTCAAATTGATCAATTTCATTTTGCACGGTTTGAGAATGTTTTGCTCAAACTGAAGCCTGAAGGGGCTGAGACGACTGCCTTGCTGCCCTAAACTGCATGCTTCATGTACTAAATCGCATACTTCCAGTACTGGGACACTGCTTTGGACACAGACAGTGTCGTCCCAAATCGTGCACTGCCGTTTTGTACTTAACAGGGAGTGACAAGACAGTGCGGGTGCTCTTTCATATTGACCAAAAGGTCTCAACTATCTGGAACAAAATGGACTCTGGTTCTTTAGTTTGGACCAAACAATGGCAACGTAAAAGCTCTTTTAGTTTGCCGATGGCAAGCTGCAGTGTTGCTGGCTTGGATCTGCTTGAAATAAAAACATACGGTGGGCAGAGACACCTGGGCACACCTGTGGACCTCCCATTATATAACAGAAATTTGTGAGTTTTTTTTGTCCGGAGTGAAAGGGACTTTCAACAAATCCACAGAAATCCTACCTCGCTCCTCTGTGCCTCCGCGGTTACATAAGGGGTCATTCTGTAGCAAGGTGGAACAATTTCACCTGTGTCCGGGATGGAAGGGAGTTGGGGGGGGCAGGCAATCTCACTTTCAGCACAGGGCTGACTTCCACTGCCATTAGCGGATCATATTTGTGCCTCAAAAAGGCAGCGAAAAAAGGGACCCTGCTTGACTGGCACACGGTAGCTCTGGCGGGTTACGCAATGGCGACAAGCGGGAGGCAACGACTCAAGAAATGACGTTACGTAACTGTCGAGGCACATTCACAGAGCCCACTGGGCAGCCGAGCGGAAAACAGGGTACTCTTACGGTGACAGGAGAAGAGGGAGCGGGGGGGTGGGGGAGGCTGTGTTGGGCGTTTGGGGTAAGAGTGGGATTAAAAGCGGAGGTGTGTGGGAAAATGTACAGACGGATGAGGAGAGGATGAAGGTACTCAGCCTCACTGGGAGAGGACAGAAAAAGCTTTGTGTGAATAGAGATGTCGCTTCTCATTATAATGCATGAGGCATTTTTGGTGTCCCCCGTTCAAATAAAGGCGAGCCATTTCGGCCCATTTACCCAAGCTTGTGTTTAAAAGAGGAGGGAGGTGGAAAGGGAGAAAAAAAGATGAGGGGACAGGGAAGTGAGAGCCCGAGGCGAGACTCTCTGACTGAAGAGCAGGAGAGAGAACAGGAGTTGGAGAAAGGAATGAAAAAAAGAGGAAAAGAAACTCAGAGTTAGTTCTCCCTCCCAAGTTCACAAGTCCATCCTTTACCCCTAAGGTCTATGCTCAGACCCAAACTGAAGAGTTTGTAATATCAAAGAGGGCACTGATAGATCTGGATTAGAGAAAAACACTCCCAACCAGATGTTGGCTCTGCCCTCTGAAGCCACCTCGTTTTTGTCCCCATTCAAAGGTGTGGAAGGTCAAACAAAGCATCGGTTTTTGCAGGAGGCGGCAAACAGAGGGCTAAAATAATGACCTCAAAGTGGTTAAAACGTGGGACTTTTTCTTGCATTTGTTTGACCATCTGCACAAAGTTGCAGTGCTCTCATTTGTCCGGCACAGGGAGTCAAATTCTGGTCCAGCAACGGGAGACTCGCTGAGCCTTGTGGTGTGTTGTGTCCTGCACTGATCACACCACGGCGTTGTGTTTCCATTGAGACCCGGTCACATGACAAGCACCAAAAAAGTCCCTGGTGCATTTTTGAGCATCTCTGCATCACAAGGGCTGATAGATGTGTAGCCACTGTGTAGGAATTGGGATCTGGCGAGGCCTGCGATAAAATGATTTTCTTTCCATGCTTTTAACAGCCAGAACAGGCGTCCTTTCCGGACTTTTGCAAGTAGCCACAGTCAACATTTGATTTCAAGTGCCGGTGAAAATGAGCCATCACCACCATGGAACAGCTGTCGATTAAAGTTAGGAGTGGAAAAATAAAAGAAACATCTAAACTTAGAAACCAAACCGCCCTAGACTGCGGTTTAACCACCACGTAAAATGGCGTTCTTTGGCAGGGGGAGGGAAAAAAATGCCTTCTGCGGGTAAAAACTAAGAAATGGGCGACGCCAGCCGGAGGACCAGGTGGGTAACTGCAGGGTGGGCCGATCCCTGCTCTTTCAATGTGGAGGCCATGCCATCAACGGCCGCCAGGAGGAGGAGGAGGAGGAGGAAGGGGGAAGCAAAAACTGGAGAAATACTTTCTCCATCAATAACACGTGTCCTGGATCAGACGAGAATGTCTCTTTTCAGCCCCACACCTACTCACAATCTGTTCCGCAGACCTGAAAAATTCCACTTCTCTCAGGATCGCTTGCTGGAGAGGAAGACGCATGTAGGCGGTGCTGCGCTGCGCTCACAGTGTTGATGCAACAGGCCAAACCTTCCCCCCTCTTCCCAGCCTGACCTCCCCCAGGCCTGGTCAATCATCGTCACACCTTCCTGTGATGGATGGATCTTTTACGTTTTACGCCACGCCTCCTCCCTGGTCCCTCGTGTGTGCGCCGTTTATTCCGCCGCGTGCATCATCCCCAACTCCACCCAAGGCGCTCGCCGTCCATTAAGACGCACCCCGGCGGAAAACAACCCCGCCAAGGACGGATCCCGACATGGTTACGTAAAAAATAAAAGAAAGGAAGCTGCCGTGACTCACGGCAAAAATTGGGGCGAATCAAGCGCAGCGTCAGCGGAGGAGGAATAAATCCTGTTATCTTATTATTCTCCTTATTGTTGTGCCACAGTGACTCCCGGGACCCGGAGGATGAGCAGCAGCTGCCGAGGGGTTTGCTGCCTGCGAGCGTTACGTAAGAGGACTTCCATCCACTCACATAATTGATTCTGACCCCTGTGACGCCGGCGAGCGAGCGAAAGAGTGAATGTTTCGTACCAGAAGCATGGGGACAAAAAACGTAAACACAGGATTACCCACGATCCAGTGGGACCACAGCGAGTTACCCCCATCCCCTCAAAAATAAACCCGTATCTTATCGAAGCGGCGACATACATTTTTTTTTGTTTATCCCTCCCGAACCCCGGCTCCTCTTTAATCCCCCCCCCTCGCTTTTGCTCTCATCTTGCGTGTTGTGTGTGTGCGTCTCCCTTCAACTGTAAACATCTGCTACGCTAAATAATCACACGCCACTGCTCACTGCGGCGCGAACATCACTGCCCAAAATGAGTGTTTTGGTCCTGACATGTCTGTGTGCGAGAGATGCAAAAGGATGCGTGTTTACGTGTTCCTGCATCCCACGCTCACGCAGCACACCGCTGCGATTCTCAGCATATGGCCGTGACTCTGCGCTCTTGGCAGCGGCGCCAGTCGCTACTCCAACTGCCACTCTTGGATGTTGGCCAAACGCAACAATTTTCGAGAAATGGCACAGATCGCTATCAGACCCAAATAAAGAGTTTTGTTGTTTATTTTTGAAACGCGAACGAGAGCAGACGGTGTTTTCTTTTCTGTTCGTTTAGAGCAGGCATGGGAAAACTACGGCCCGGGGGCCATATGCGGCCCATTAGGCTTTTTAATTCGGCCAGCCGAACTTGAAGAAATTATATAAATAGTAAGTAAGTAAAAAAAAAAAAAAAATAGCTGGATTTCATCCATTTTTTTCAGTGTTTTAAGAGTCATTTCAAAAAAAGAACTAAATACCGTGGAGCTTCAAAGACAGATATTTTGTTGTTTTTGACATTAAAGCATGTGGGTCACCAAAACACACAAACCGCCCCGGCCCTCTCTGTCAAATTTTAGAACCCATTGTAGCCCACCCCTGGCTTCGAGCCATTTTGTGTGCAAAAAATAAATAAATAAATGTCTGAAATGTTTGCGCTTCCACTTGTTGTTTACACTCACCCCCTCCCACCTTTTCCAAAGGTTGTCTCTGTCAATCATTTATGACTCTTTAAAAAAAAAAAAAAAACTGAAAGAAAGATCTTAGTTTGGAGAGGATGCGACAGGATTTACAGTATTTCCACACACACATGAAAAGAACCAATAAAGCACATCAGGGGGAAAAAAACAAAAAAAACAACCATGCTAACACCAAAAAACACTCTGGATGTAGATTGCGGTTCCTGGCTAACACGCCAAAATAGAAGCGTGCCCCTTTAAGTCGAGGAAGAGCGCCGCGTTCAAAACTCACCATTGTAAAAACCCGAGCTTTTTTTTCCAGAACAATCGCGTTATTCAGAATTGGGCGCTGTATTGAACCTAAGATATCCGAAAACGTTTTTCGATGAATGGCCATTAGCTGCTGTCCGTCCCGGACACACACTCTGTGTGCGCCGTTATATAAAAGCAGTGTTGTCCCCCCCCAACACACACACACACACACACACACACACACACACACACACACACACACACACACACACACACACACACACACACACACACACACACAGGCGCGTGGCGCGTGCATCTCTGGCGGGCATCCAAACGGTTAAAAAGTGAATGCAATTTCAAAGCTGCGAGCTGACGCGTCAAAGCGGCCGCCACTTACCGAAATACACCGTCTTCTCACACTTGGGGCACTTGGAAGCCATCGCGGGGTGTTTGCGTGTCGAGTGAGAGTGAGAGTGCTGTGTGGTTGTGTTGTTGTGTTGTTGTGCTGCTCTCTGTCTCTCTGCGTCCTCTGCCTGTCGGTCGGTTGGAGCAAGTGTCCCCCTCGCTCGCTCGCTCGTTCGCTTTCTCTCGTTCGCGCTCGGCTGCTCTGTATCCCACGTCACGAGCACGGCGGGAGCATCCATCCACTCGTTAACATAACCCCGCCCCCCCATCGCCACGATGCCCGTCCGCGTGCCTCGATCACGTGGTGTGTATGGATGGATACGTCGCAACTCGTCAGGCAGACCGCGTTCAGGAAGGAGACTATAAACACGACGAATAATGAAGTTTACGGGGTTTTTTTTTTTTTTGCTCTCTTTTGGAAATCGCTCCAAAAAAATGAACACTTTAACAAGTTTAAAGAGCTTGCATCTTGATATCAATTCCTTTTCAATTAGATAAAATACAGCTTAATAAACCTAGTTATTGTCTATATCTCACGACTCTATTCATGGGTGTTAGTATTAAACTAAAGCCACTCTGGAACTCGTTTAGGTTGTGGCTGCCTATAAAACAGTGAAGTTGAAGCCAAGGCCAAGTAAAACATGAAGGAGAGACTGAGCATGCAGTGTAGATAGTTCACATTCTTGATTTCTTTCTGTCTTTGTTTGATATTTCTAATAATTAGATCACATGACGTTTATTTAAACTAATATTGTTGGACTTGTTTTTGGCTTTTGGCTAGAGATTATATAGATTAAGTCTACAAACAGGACATGCTCTCAACCTATTCACTCCATATTATGTTTGGCATTGTTGAAGCCTCAAGAATATCAACAGAGCCATGTCTAGTTTTGTACCGTACTTTCCAAGCAGCACTCCCTGGAAGTATGGCTCTCTGCGCAGTCCAGCCTGTGGTCTGTCTATGCCAACCTCAGCCAGGGTGTTAACCGTATAGAAAAATCACATAAAGTGGCACATGCACTCCTACTTCCTTTTCCCTCCTTTCCGCAAGAGGAGTAGGAACAGTGTCTGGTTCAGTTACAATGCCTTCTTTCACGGAGCGAGAGTGGCTGCTTGGAATTTTGCGGGCAAAAGGAAGAGTCTCAAAACGTGGCTCGAGAGGATCAACTTGCACTCAGTGAAATATGCAGCCGCTGTATTTTTTATTTTTTTATTTTTTTAAATGAGGTCATCAGAGAGAGATTGGCACACCTGGAAAAACCAGGAATGTCCACATTCCAGACTCGTCAGTTTTGTCGCTGCTCCTTAGTGATGACTTAAAAGTCACTCATTACCCTAAACAGTGTGTGTCTGTCTTTCCACTGGGCCTCCAGGGAGTGACTTAGGTCATCTACTTCACACATTGGTGCTGTCTGCTCTGTCTGCCTGCTGATACAGTGCAGGTCCTCCTGCACCAGGAACAGTCGCTCTGATATTTCCCACATCTGTGTCCCGGCCAGATTAGCGCCCGTCAGCATGCCTGCAGCCGGTTCTGCCTTATCGCTGAGCTCACTGTCTTTAACTTGGCTCGCTGTGAAACTCAGCAGCCTCTTAAGAGCAGCAAAGCCATTTAGGCCGTCCCGACAGGAACTACCGCCATCAGCAGCAGTGCATGAGAAAATGTTTTCCGGCGTTCGCCCAGAACTCAGAGTGTGTACGTGTGTGTGTGTGTTCTGCAGAGGTCATGGGTTCATTACTGTTCACCTCTAGTTGTGTGCTGTGGCTGCAGGTTTGTTGCCAGTTCAGCTGCAGTCTGGAGCACAATTAAACCCAGTCAAATAAATAGGGAGGAGGTGGGAAGGAGAGTGGAAGTGAGTGGCCAATGTTCTCTGGAATCCTCAGTTCAGTTTGAGATTAGATGTGCCGTTCCCTCTGTCTGTGCTGCGAATGAGTTTCCAGCAGCTAAAAAAAAGAATGTACAATCAGCAGAGCCCTCTGTGAGAGGCTTTGTCTTTTCAATTTGTAATCTTTTATTTCAATACTTTTCAAGGACGAGGAAAGAAAAAAAAAGCAATGGCTGGCAAAGTGATTTGACTCGTCTGACGCGCAGGAGAAGCCCACAGAGACGCTAGTGGACAGATCCAGGCCAATAGTATTGCACTCGGAACTTGTTTCTGATCGAGTGCTGAACTCACGCACCAGTTTGTTTCCTCGGAGCAGATCAAGCATCCAGCCCCAAGGGAATAGACAGGAATAGATGAAGGAGGGGGAGGAGAGTATGCAGAAGAAGGGTGAGGTGGTCCTCAAGGGCTTTCAAGTATTTGGGCACGTCACTTGTGTGGGATATAGCGAGCCAGGGTGGAGAGAGTGCAAGTGATCTTCTCTTTATCGCAGAGATGACTTATCTCGCTATCGAGCTCCGGGATGATTTTTCTCAGTCTGAGAGAGTAATCTCGGCCGCGTCAGCGGGATATCTTACACGGCAGACCCAAGATAAAAGCACAGAGCGTCACGGCTCGTTGCGAACAAATAAAATTATGCAAAGCGTGGAGACAAAAGCTTTAACATCTCTCCTTGTCCCTCAGCATGAAACATATCTTTGAGAGAAACTAAGATGACGATGATTTCTATTTATTGAAAAATATTATTGTTTGTTTTTGAAGTGCTAATGTATGGTATGCTCTGAGACGTGACCCACCCAGCAGCAAAAGGACTGTTTGTGAATTCCAGCCAGCTGCACACCTGTCTGGCACAGCACCACCCAGCCAAACACACACTTTAAAGACTTGTGCTGTCGGGGCAAACAGGTGCCGGCACTGGCCTTTGACCTTGGACAGTCGCAGCATGTCTCTGCTTTCACTTCCTTCCTTCCTTCTTTCCTTTTTCCCCTGTTCACACGATCCCCCTCCCAAAAAAGTTCAGACACGCAAACTATCCAGGGCTCCGCAGATGCGAATGCAGCCGCAATACAAAAGGTCCGCCACATGATGTAACACTCACTCTGAGGAGCCAGCGGGACTGGCGCCCCCCGTGCCCAACCCCAAGACCACAGGCGGCTGTTCCTTTCACCAGCTGGCATTACAAGGGCACAGAGTTCACTGGATGATTTGGGGTTCTGGTTCTGGGTTCTGGTTCTGGGGTCTCTATTGAAAGCTAAGACACACCACATTAGCTGCGTTTCCATTAAATTGCGCAGAACCTAAATATCGCAATTAAAAAAAAACTGGTAATGGAAACACCTAAGCTTCAAAAAACTTCTTAAATATCGCTACAAGGTTTTTACACTCTCATGAGATGGTTTTCAGACGTATCAATATCGAGGTATATGTCAGTCACATGACCAGCTCACTTCAAGTGAAAATGGCACGTTACGTTGTGGATGGAAGAGGAGACGCAGAAGTTATCGAAGAGAAGAACCATCAAACCATTCTTGACAGCAAACAAACAAAAGCAAACGTAATTCTTGTAAATCTTGTGGAATGGGATTTTATGAGAATTACAGTTTATGTGCTTCACACCATTCAGTGGAAAACACCTGCAAATCGCAAAATTTTAGAAATATTGCTTTTATGTTGGGAAAAACTGTAATGGAAACGCAGCTGTTGTTCAGCAGAGCTGCGACAGTGAGATGAAAATGTGAGAAAGGGGAAAAAAAAAACGGCACACAGTTCTTTATATGCGCGGCACGTGATGTGAAGGCGGTAACTAAGAGAGAGGCGAGGGGGAAAAAAAGAGCCTGCATCAATTATTGAAGTGTTCCCACACCATTTTAGAAACAGTCGCCTATGTTTAGCTCAGGCGGGGAGACTGAGAGAAGATTTGCACATTCATAGTAGACGATATGTTTGTGCTGACAGACACAGGGCTGAAATTTTCATGGACAGAGACTCTGCAGATAAGACTGAGAGGCCGTTTTATCCTTATCTGGCTCTCAGAATGTGATGGGTCCTATCTTCATCATGGTTTCCTGGTGACAGTGAAGTTCGTCGTGACGATGACCTCACCGCCGTCACGGCTGGTTCTCCTCCTCCTCCCAATGACATCACTGGAGAAGGAACACCCGCATTACAGATACTCCTGCTTGAATTTTAGATCTTGAAACAGGAGAGATACAGCCTTTGTCTTCATTCATGTCAGCTGTCAAAAACTTGAAGTTCAGTTGGAGGGGAAGGTACAAAAAACTGAAACAAAACAAAACACTTTTATTGTGCTTATTCACATAGTAACCAAAACGCCCAAACAAATTCCATCATCATTTTTCTAATTCTGTTATTAATCATCTCCAACAATTTCTTTTTGCACTTCCAGTGTTAGGAACATGTTACAAACTGTAACGTGGCTATTTCTGGTCTTTTAGGACATTGTTATTCTTGACAAACATCCTTCCCGGTCACTGCTGCTGGAGGTTCCGCCTTGTGCACTTTCACTGCTCCCTCGTCTAATTTCAGAGGATATTCTTAGATGGTGCTCGTTACTTCTTCCCAATGAATCCATCATTTAATTCATCTTGTGTTTGCTTACAGCGCGAAGCTCGAGGTTTGTGGATTGGGGCGGGCGGTGGCGGGGGTGGGGGGGACATGTGCGGCCACTCGACCTGCTGTTGAATCCCGAGGAGGGGCCCCAGCGGACGGAGGGAGTGGTGGCAGCAGCTGGCACTCATTTTTTTGCGAGGTTTTGATCTCTCTATCTGCAACGTCCTGTGATCCTCCCTCTCGCGGAGCTGCTTTCCTGGGAGTCCCTTAAATGGGAGTGGAGGAATATAAATAAAGGCAAATGTGTGTGGCTTTTAACTGAGGTGCCGACATTAGGCAATGAACTTGGTGGTGTTTGAAATCTACTCAAAAGTACCACTGACGATGCTGCTGCCGTTGTTTATACAGGAATTTCACCTATTTGTCCGGGAACCATGTTATCGCATTGAGTTAAAATGAATGATACACAGCCACTGACAACTCTGTCACACTCAGTAGATGTATTTGCCCGACAGTTGGATACCTAAAATCTATAATTCTGATTCATTGCAAAATAAATCACTGCTGTTTCTGTCTCCTAGCTAGTCTACGAAATATTGACTGGTGTGATTAATTGCCCCCTGGTGGTTGGCTGCAGAAAAGGACATAAATCCCCCTGCAAAAAGGCTAAATGACTTTTTAAAATTGTCAAGATCTTGGTTTTTCTATTTCGATACATACATTTTGTATATCTATTGCATTGTTTAAAAATACAATAGAATGAGATGATTTATTAGAATCAAAGCTGAACAGGCAGCGTATAGAGCGCGGGGACTCTTTCCCACGCTTTGGCTGTCCACCCTCTACAATGCATCAATTGTCTTAAAATGATGACATTAGTATATCATCCTGGGATTTTTTTTTAGCACTGAGGCAGCAGCCTAGTCTGTCTGCGCAAATTTCAAAATTACCAATCTGAAGCTGTGGTTTCCTTCTCTTCAAATGTGCCCCTGAAATTGTTGTGTCTGCATTCAGGGTCTTCTTTGGGAGTCTGGGTGTAACGTTCTTTTCCATCGCTGGTCTCAACGTCAGACACATGTGTGACCAAGCCTGTGGAAAACCCCCTGAGAAACCTTCTACTCTGTCCTCAAACTGACAGCCACTCCCTTGCTGGTAATGTCCACAAATGGTATAGTGTCGGTGACATAGTGGGACCTGCTGGTCCTGCTAAAGGCCAAAATTTATCATGAAAAAAAAAAAAAAGTCTGGAACATATTCTTTAGCCAAGTGTTAAACAAAGTAATTTTGTCTCTCGACTGTCATGCCGGAGTTGCGTTTATACGTAGAAATGTTTAGTTCCATTTCATGTACAGAAAAAGGCCATACACACAGTCGAGGCTCTTGCAGCATATAATTAGACTCTGTGAACAGACGGGTGGTGTAGTAATGGAAAACAAAACAGTGCCCCTCCTGTTTTAGTCGCTTGTTAGATCTTTTAAAAACTTTGATTTTTTTTTATCACCCTGTTTTCAGGGCGTACACCTGAAATTGCCTCCCGTTTTCCTCTGCCACAATGGTTCCCATTGACATGAAAGGAACATCACCTCAGACCAATAGTTATCGTTCTCGTGAGGCAGAACTTGGGTAGAACAAAAAAAGAAAACCTGTCTCATTGAAAGACGGTAATTTCACGTGCTTCGATAGTCAAAGTTCATTATTACGTTAGGACCCCCGCGCATTTCTTCTCAGTTCCTATAAAGAGGCCTGCCTTGAGGTGCTTCTCATTATCGGATCCAATCAAGCGCTTTTAAAAGTTCACGAGATCAGGTTTCGCCCCCGCACTGCAGAAAACAGCAAGGGGGCAACGTCCAATTAGCACACTGCGATGAAGCAGCAATTCCGTGTTCGACCAAAAAGACTCGCTCTCTTGGCGGACCTGACAGATTGAGAGCCCCCGGGGGACGCATCGCTCACAAACCTCCCACAGTGCTGGGCAAGGAACAGATCCAACCTCTTTCATTCTTTTGCCCTCTGATTTCGGCCTCAGCCCTACAAAGCAAGCCAGTTCGGCAGCATCATGTCCTTGGTTTATCCCTGAAAGGTGATGCGGTGAAGAGAAACAATGCATGTCTTTCTGATTTCGTTTACCATCCCGGCGGTTGCTTTTCAACCTCTGACCACGACCGGGGTTTCCCTGCCTCTCACCAACTGTCAGCGGCTCTCTGAACAGAAAGACAAATTTGGTGGTTCACCAGCTGTTTGACCACAAAAATGAGGTGCTGATTCTTTTGGGTGGCACTCGGCCTTCCGCCACACGATCTTAGAGTAGCGGCCGGACACGGGATTCCCTCAGAAGGTGGGGCTGCCTTGTGAGCCTATGCATTCATTCTATTCTGGTGTCACATATTTCAGTAGTCTGCACTCATGTCTGACACCATTTCCCCCGTCTGGGTGTCAGACATATTCCACTCTCATTCCATTCTTGCTAATCCCCTTGGATTAGAGCCAAGGGTTCTTCTGGTGCCTTGTATAGTATGGCCAAGTGATTCAGGCCGAGCCCGGTTTGCAGAAACAGATGACAGACAGAGAGTGAAAAAAGACTTTAAATAGCAAGTCGTACCGCCTTCTCCGTCAACTGCATTATTACCTTCTGGCAAAACAGCACCACAGAGGCCACAGTGTGGGAAGATTTGATTTGCTGTGCAAACAGTTGATATCTGCTTCATGAAAGAGCTCATTTTCAGTGTTGCTACATGGTTTGCGATGAGCCACCGATGGTTCCGGATGCTGAGGGATGGATGCGTCAGCGTCTTCCACATCACTGCCTTCCACATCACTGCTCTGAAAAGAGTGCAGGTGAGGACAGTGAGGAAAAAGATGGGCGAGTGACGCCCCCTCCTGGCTAACAAAGGCACATGCAGCCTGGAGCATCTTTTTTAGTCAATTGTTTGTTCAGGGCAGTGTTTTGTCATCATAGTATTTACTTTATCGTTTGGTTTATTACTTAACGCAGTTGGTCCACAGGTGTATGTCAATTTGTTTGTTGGTCTTGAGCATCATAGTCCAAATTGTATATATATATATATTTTTGTCACGACAATAGTTTCTAGGTGCACAGTTTTACATGAGCCAAGAACAATAAGATTAGTTTGCACAACTAATTACGTGGATTTGTAGTAACCGACTTGTATATTTTTTGTAGACGTCCAACATACTGAAGCGGAACTTTTCGTCAAAAGCTGTACAATAGCTCCCCCTGTAGTCTAATATTAATAAGCACAAGTTGGTCGTATTGTAATGCGTCGAGTCTTTTTCTGCTGTTAGAAGTATAATACTTCAAAATATACTTGCCTCCTAAACAAACCTGACATGTTCACGACGTGCAAGTAATTGCAGTTGATTTACTAGGCCAAAAGCATGCGTGAATATTATGTGAATAATACTTCATTCTGAGACCTCCTCAGTTGGAGGTGCAGATGGGCAGTTTTGTATGAAGAGTCAAGAACGCTGAGTCTCCAAACTCATGGTGAGCTGCTGTAACTCTTACCACCATGGCAAAGTTTTGTTAAGACTAGGGCTGACAGAGCTCTGTGGGATGCCGGCACTATCCCTTCATTCTGAGCAACACTGAACACTGGAAGGTAACACTCTCACAATATCATTTCTGGAATAATACCTACCTTTTGCAGTGAGTTTAGCAGTGAAGAGGAGACAACACTTACAGCAGTCCCTTTATTGCATTGCCAGTCACTGTGTCTTGGGGACAATCAAAGAAATTAATTGTTTTCTCCTTGACAACGGACCCAAATGTTTTTTGGTTTGTTTTGTTTTCTTGTCTGCGTCTTTTGTGGCCCCTTGAACGTTTATCTACAACATACAAGGGATGTGATACCATGACAAAAAGGAAGAGAAAAGCAAGAGAGGGCCATTAGTGGTCAGTCTACGGGGCTGACACCAAACTGAGGGGTGATTCTGCAGGCCTGTGTCTCCGTCCAATCCTCTGCAGACAAGGATACATCAGGGAGAACACCTGCACCGCCGGCCAGCCTGTGTTCCTGGGTGCAGCAACATCTGGCAGAGAAACAATGTAGTCCGAAGGAGCATCTGCATGACAGCGAGCAGCCAAGTTTGCAAACATTCCTAATGAAAGTGGTCACAGTTCCCACTAAAGGGCTGAAATGCTGATGCAACACTGTTTAAAAACACATTAAATATTGGCACTGTTTTCTTTCTGGTTTATTGGGCAATATTTTCACAGCTTTAAAGTACGCTTACATGTTCCACAGCTGACCCAACACGATGTGAAGAAATATCCCATGACATACGGTAATGTTGCACAGGGCTGTAGCTCTAAATAGGCAGTAAATCAGCAAGGAATACATACTAAAGAGAGTGCAGTTCTTGGACTAGGGTCATTAAGAAGTGGCAGGTCTTCCATGTTACAAAACCACATCCCAAACGAATAGCTAAAAAAAAAAAGAGAAATGAACTGAAAAAGAAAACAAAAATGCATTTTAATAAAGAGAACAATAAACAGTTGTTGTATTTTTCTGCACTGACACATATAAAAAGACTTGATAGTGTTGTATGTTTTAGTATGGACTGACAATAGTAGCAGATACATGTAAGAATTCTCGCAAATATGCCCGAACTGCCTCTGCTTCATCTTTGTAAAACAGTCCCAGGACACAACATAGACTCCATCCAATGCAGCACAGATCCAACACTGAGGCTGCACGTTGAGCAGGAAAGTCTACAGTGCAGCACTGAAATGCGATTGGGCCGCAGTGGCCATGTGACTGCAGACTGGCGTCCCCTGTGTAAGAAAACAGTAATTGAGGCCTCCATATGGTATAGATCAGATGAAGCCTTCGCCACAGCATTCTTCCAGCACTGAGGCACAGCGCTTGTGTCCACAGTGAAAACTACAACAGTCACCCACGACCGCAGTAAACATTTTATTCTGTAGCACTGTTGTACTTTATCTACTGCTACCCGAAGAAAGCAGCAGGGTTTCTATTGGAGGTATAAAAGAAAAATTGCTTTAGATTGCAACACAGAAATATAATGTTATGTGCCAAACTACAAAATCCTGCCCACCCCATCATAGATTTTTATATTTTTTAACAAAGCAGTTCATTTGGTTCTGTGTCAGCGTCTGGAATCCTGCCAAGTGCCTATCAGTCACTGAGCTATTATTGTTATACGTTTGGTGCTCAATGTTGTGCACGTACTGGTTTCAAGCTGACAAAGTAATGACAGATGACATGTGAAGAGTGATACCTACATCAGAGTACCTTAGCCTGAAAGGAAATTAACAGCTATAAAAAAATGTTGTTTATGGGTGGGGAGGAGGGAGGTTGAAGTACAAATCACATTCAATAATTAAATTTCACCATATCTCGGAGCAAGTTCAAGTGTCCATTAGCATACTGTATTTTATGGACTTGCACCAATGGGGGCCAACTCACTGCATTCATCAAGTGTTCTCAATTTTCTGTTACTCGTGTAGTTATTGTCACAGGAGACACCCTCGTGGGATTAGTCACCACATTAATTAAATGTAACCATTAGTAATCTTATTCCTCTTTGTGACCCCATGGGGGCCTCCCCCTGCTGGCTCCAGGACCTCAATTGACATTACTAAGCTTTCCGGGTTTGGATTCACAACATTTGAATGGTGTGGATGGACTTGGAATAACAAGATGTGGCAACTATTTTATTTTATTTTATTTTTATCAAGTTCATACGTGGTCTTTTGAGAAACATAAACAGGACAATATATCTCCTAGTCACACTTGTCAGTACTTTTATTGCTAGCTTCTGTTTTTAATGAAATCATTTTACAAAACGGTCACATTTGACAGTCAGAAGATGTGTTTTCGTTAGCTCGTCACTTATGTTAACTATTGAACAACTTGGTATAAACCAGGCTAATTTAACGGCGGCTAACGCAACTTTTTGTGGGTGAAAAAAAAGAAAAGAAATGCGGCACTAGTTTGGCTTTGCGCGAACCCGTGACGTCACGTGGCCAATCTTTCAAAAGCCCGTGGCGCAGGCAGCTCTTCAAGCTAACGCGATGCTAAACTGCTAGCGGTCATTAAAAACGGCAAATAAAATCGCCGTTTTATTGCACCACCACCACTATCGCCACTTCCTCCACTACCTATACCCCCAAAAAACATCCCCGTACGCCTCGGCGCTCTGGCGGGGAGCTGTGTGCGCGCACTGTCTCTTTAAGGCACCTCGCCTCGTCTGTTTCGTATTGATCAATCCACCATTTTCCAACACACACAGCGGCGGCAGTTGAGCTCCGGCAGCGCCAGCGACAAGAGAGCCACCCCTCCACCTGGAGAGGAAGCCAGGGACCGGGGCAGTCATGGCAGCGAACATGTACCGGGTTGGAGGTAAGGCGGACTCACACACTCACACCCAAGAACCGTCCCGCTCGCGTTGCTTTTATTGCATGGCGGACACGCCGTAATTCGCAGTCGGTCTTTTCTTTTTCTTTCCCCCCCATTTTTTTTCTATTTTAAAATAGAAGAAATGTATGTACAAAACGCGGTCCGTTTCACCCCTTCAATATTTTCCACTACCGTAGCTCATGAGCGTTGTGCTTCACCCATGATGATGGTGGTGAAGAGGAGGATGGCGATGAAGAGCGGCTCGCTGACTATAAAAACCGCTGCCGCTTTCTTTTGTGCTTTGCCGAGCGTGAACTTGAGTCCCCCCACCAGTAACTACCCCAATTTAAGAGCAGTGCATTGCGATGCTGTATGTTTTTTTTTTAAATGTGACGAGGCGAAGGCAGACCCCCCTAAAAGTTTTTGCGTGTCATGGAAAGTACTGCACGGTCACTCTTCTTTGTCATCACGGCCGATGTCACCGGAGTGCACAAGCCCCCTTGACACCCTCGGGGGGTGAAGCAGCAAGTAGATGCTTTTACATGCAAAGTTTTTTTTTTATTTGATTATTTATTTATTTATTTATTTATTTATTGGGGGGGGGGGGGGGGGGGGCACGCAACTAATGCGTGGGGAAGGCTGAGTACCTTGAACACAACATAGTAGGACTGAAGAGGTTTATGGTCTTGTTAATATCTCAAAAATACACTTGTAAAGAAGCTTTCCCCCCTCCTCCCACAACCTTTAGCAGGTTAATTCTGCGCAGGCAATCAGAGTTGGTACCTAATTAAGATTCACGTTTTTCCCCCGCCCACTCATCCCTGCCAATGTGTTCAACTGTCGTGATGTTTCTCTGCTTCAAATCGCTGATAGTTGGGAGTTGGCAGGGTCTCGGTTTTTTTCAACTTTTTTTTAGTTTGGATCACAGAATGTCAGGAAAGGTTGGAAACGAGCTCTGGAAGCGAAGGCGCAGGGGATGATCAGTCAGATGCCGGCAGAATTTTAAGTCGGAATGGCGCCTTGCAAGGATTTTTCTTTTGTTAAAAGATAACCTGAAAACGCTTGTGACTTTTTTTTTTTTTTTTTATAAAAAGATTATTTTTTTTTGTTGGAACAGATGACGTGTACGCCACCGCTGGTGACAGTTCCCTCATCCGTTTCCCCCAGGAAGACATTTTTGTTTTATTCGTTGTGTAGAATTGGCCTGATGTGAGCCGAACACACTAGTTTCACACTGTCAACATCTGACGCTGAGATGCCCCAGAGTTGGATGGAAGTGTATTTCTTTCCCAAATGTAAATGCCCAAGTGAAACTGGCATGATAATTACCACTTGAAATGATCTGATTGAGTGTTTCACAAAAGTCGGGGGTACAGTTGGCGGCGATGATGCGGCGCTCAGCTGACCATCCTGCCAAAGCCAGTCGGTAGTCGCTCTTCTCTTAATGGGGAAGTGTTGTCCTGTTGTCGTACGCGTTTTGTGCTCATGTTACTGCGTCAACATTGTGGTTATCATTATTTACAGCATTACTAATGCTTCCTGTTTTTGTTACTTTGTTGTTTTGTTCCTACCTACCGACTGTAGGTGCTGCCTCTTTCCCCTCAAAGGACTATAAATCAGACCTGTTAAATACTGCTCAGCTGGGAAAAACTGTCATTCAGAGCTTTCAAATATGGTCATGCAGGACTTTAAATGTCTGGCGTCCAGCTGCTTTTCATGCATTTCATTACAATGCATTTAAATACCGTAAAGACGCACTGAGGCGTTGATTTTCTCACCCTGTTGCCTTGTTGCCTTCTGGGAGGGCATGTAGTGTGTAACATCTGCCTTTGGGAGCAGAAAGGTCCGATACATGCCCACCGTGAAGTTTTGTTTTGCTGAAGATTGTTGACTTGAGGGTAAGAGCCACCTACATTGTGCTTGTTTTGCGGTATATGTCAGAGTTAATTTACAAAAAGCCCCTATCGTGGTTTTCTTTAAAAAATTACATCTTAATAAAATATATGCATGCATAGGAAGAAGTTTTGAGTGGCAATGCTTTTTGACCACCGTGACCCTTGAAACCATACGTATCCCATCAACTGAGACAGACTGCAAAAATGGCATATAATGTATTTTTCTCCAAAGGGGACGATTGTCTTAACTGGCCAAAGCTTTTCCCCTTTGACGGCCAAAACAACTAAACACGAGAACAAAGCCTTTTGAAAGGCGGCCGCCAAACAATGCAGGATCCTCTTGGAAAAGCGACGACTTCCCCTTGAGGATAAACGGCGGGTGAATTCTGCCTCCACGGGTCTGAATGTCCTGGTTTTTATGGTGCAGGCGGCACGCCGCTATTCCCCCGTGCCCGCCGCGTGCCTCCCTTTCTCACGTGCACTGAAAAGTGTTGGGGACCGAGTGTAAAATACAGCATTAGTCCATTTCTCATCAACTTTTTTGTTGTATAGGCCTGGACTTTAGTCATTTCAACAGCAAAAAGCGGAGGGGTGCATGTGCGAATATATGTGTACATGTGTGTTGCTGACGACGACTGTAAGACTAAAAAAAAAAATAGTTTGAGGCTGTTTTCATATTTACTGCTGACTGTACATTTTTTCCAACTGTAGATTTTCCAACAGGAAATCAGAGTTTAAAGGGCAGGGCCAGCCGCATAATCTGTGACATCACAAATATTCGGCAGACTAATCGGTGTCTAAAGTTTACCCGATTGGTGAGGAAATATGTTTGCATTAAGTGACCACACACTCAGACTGCACAGTGAACTGAGGCAGTACCATTTTTCTTTTAAACAGAAAGTTTTTTTTTGTTATCAACGGGAGAAGAAAACAAGTTTTTTTTTAATGAGGATTTTTGTGTGGTTTATGTAGCCGGAATTACAAGGATCTCAAAACAGTCCCAGAAAAGTTTACAGTTCCGGTGGATTTTCTATTGTAAAAGTTATCACCGACAGCGTTTTCATGCTCCTACTGAAGTGATTCTTCCGGACTGTTGGATTGGGAGAAATGGTTGTCCAATCAGCCTCTTCTCTGGATGTCCGTGAGTGTGTGTGAGACATTTGAGTTTTTTTTTTTTGAGTATTTGTTTTTTTTGGAGGGGGTGGGAGGGCGGAGCCCTGGTACCTCTCTGACTGGGACATTAAGATGAATGAGGATGCTGCAGTTCATCTGTCCGAACGCAGCCTCTGTTGAACAAGTTCTAGTACCAAATTCCCAATTCCCAATCAATGTGAACAGAAGGAATAATTTGAAATGCCCAGTAGTTTCAGATGCTTTTACCTACTCTGCCAGCTTGCTGATTAAGCACCTTTGACTTTGAACCAAACACCTGTCATACAGCTGGTTGCTTCAAATGGACGATGATTTGAATGATCCGCGATGGAAAGTTGCCTTGTCTTTTTATTTGGCATGCCCGGATACCGGTATCGGTACCGATACCGGGGTTGATTACTCTACTCGTACTTGTAAAACATGTGCCGATACCACAACGCCGATACCAGTTGTATATGTATGTGACAATTTTGTTGAAGTTGTGTTTGCGCTGCAGTGAAACTATGACATTCGCCCTGTTCGAGACAAACATGCTGAGCAATCTTGTCCAAGTAGAAAAAAAAAAATCTGAGTAATTCTATATTGGCATCAGTATCGATGAGTACTGAAATGCGAGTACTCGAACTCTACTGGTTCAGTGAAAAAGTAGTATCGGTGTATTTCATTTGGTTAAAAATACTTCCTTTGTGCACACAAATCAACCGTGGCGTCAAAGCGAAGTTTTCCAGTCTGCGGCGTTCCCTCCCGACGGGTCGCCGATGTCGAGTTTGATCGCGCCGCTCAGGGTCACGACGATGCGCGAGACTCATTCAAAAGGTTTTTTTTTTCCTCTCTCCTCCTACAGCGAAAGTCCCATTATCCATCATACGGCGAATTTAGCGCTAGCCTGCGATGCTGTGAAAACCTGAGGTTAACACGAGTCCGACAGTTGTAGCTGTAAAATGTTGTCGTGTTGGAAGACACACATTGAATAACTGAAACCTTTAGTGATCCTGCGTCTTGTGTTAAATTAAAAAGACAGCGTTCCGTCGTGGTCACATTCTGCCTTCTCGGCTCTATTAAAGTTGGTGAGCTCACATCAGGCGTTCTTCTCAGCTTGGTGTGTGTGTGTGTGTGTGTGTGTGTGTGTGTGTGTGTGTGTGTGTGTGTGTGTGTGTGTGTGTGTGTGTGTGTGTGTGTGTGTGTGTGTGTGTGTGTGTGTGTGTGTGTGTGTGTGTGTGTGTGTGTGTGTGATATGCAGCGGTGAGGGCAGGGAACACTCCCCGGAGGGAATACCAGCGCAGGAACGGCGTGTGCGCTGCGATCAAGTGATCGCCAGTCACTGGCAGACAGTCAGACTGTTGCACATCTGCAGGGACACGCAACGTAAGGAAAAGTGCAAATGCGGTAGCGGTTTTGCCGACCTTTGACCTTTTCACTGTGAAGGTGACTCTGGCCTCGCCAGAGCTGGACCAGTTTGACTACTGAAGGCTGCTTTTCATCGGGGAGTCACATTGCGCAGCGATTCGTCACCGTCTCGTCACACGGTTCTTTGCCACCGTTCTTCAAAAGGGCTTCAAAAACGCGGCGCCGTGCCTCTCGTCTGGCGTCAAAACGCCTCCTGAAATAATTTTAAACAAAGCATATCGACGATCCGGAGAGTCACTGCGGACACAAGGGCCTTTCTGTATCTTCTCAGAAAACACGCCGTGGCTGCTGATCAATAATTAGACGGCAGGACCCCATCACCAGGTCAAGAGAGTTCAAGTCCTCAATAGTTTACCTCCTCCGCAGAATGTTCCCTCCTAAACTACTAACTAGCCAAATTGACTCGTCCAGCGTCCCGCCGTCTCTGCTGGACCCTCCTCCAGTGCGGCTCCATCACTGGTCTCCAGGTCCCCTCGCATCCCAGCGTCTGCTCGTCTCTCTCTTGGCCTGCTTTGAATCAGCCCTGCAGACTCTTTCTCTCTCTCTCTCTCTCTCCCCCCCCTCCGCCCCCACCCCTCTTTTTTTTTGTAAGACTCCCCAACGTGCCCCCGATTGGCTTACGCAAAATCCGACTGCACTGTGACGTCACAGGCGCCGGAGGCTGCCGATTGGCTGGCAACGGGATCGGTGGAAAAGAAGTGTGTGTGTGTGTGTGTGTGTGTGTGTGTGTGTGTGTGTGTGTGTGTGTGTGTGTGTGTGTGTGTGTGTTGGGGTGAGGGCGGGGGAGGGTTATACGCGGTGAGAGGCGGCGGAAGGGCTGATGGGAATTGGAGAGACGGAGCGACGCTGCCTGGTGCCTACAGGCTCTTCTCTGTTGCTCTCGTTCCGAGTTGCCTCTCCAGCTCCGGCTCCTCTCTTCTCGCGCGGTGGAAAACTCTCCAGCCACTCGTCCAGCCGCCCTGCACCCTAGAGCCGCGCCTTCCCCTCCACCACCACCACCACCCCCCCAGATTCATGGTTCAGTCTCTGAAGTGGTTCCATTCTCTGCAAATGTAAAAAGAAAATGTCGAACGGCCGCCTTTGCTTTCAATTACATTAAGTAAACGGTGAGAACCAGACCGTCACCCCAGGTGTCTGACTGGGTGGCGGGACGAGTTGGAAAAACACCTCGCTAACTTGGTTACTTGAAGGCTATTTTTGTTAATAAGTTTAATTTTGAAGAAAAATGTTTTTTCAACCTCACTTTTTAAGAATTGACAGTGTTTTTCTCACAGAACGGTCATGACCGGACCACTGAGTTTGCTGACTTACAGAGAAATATTAATGAATCGGGCACACGGAGTGTGTGCGCGCATGTGCGTTTTAGGCCCAAGGTTTTTCTTTGCGTTTCAGATACAGCAGACAGAAAATATCAACTTTAGTGGATTTTGGATTTTAAAAAAAATAGTAAAAAAAAAAAAAAAGCAAATGACCCATAATGGAGGGAAAGCGGCCTTTTCATTTGTTAACTGCCACTTACAGAATGTTGTGTCAGCTAAACGGAGCTTGATGCTCAATTCAGCCAACAGTGGCCTTGTAAGCGTGACCGGATCCACGCCATCCTCGGCTTTTCCGCAAAACTTTTTCCCGCAGTGGAGGTTTCGCGTCGCCGCTTGGACAAAACATCCCCGCACTCTATGCCTAAGACGTAGCGTCATTACTTCATGCATTCCGCCATCTAATGCGGAAGAATTAGCAGTTTAACAGTCACTACAATCCTCAGATTATGCGTCGAGGACTTGGACTCTACAACCTCCTAAATGTCCACGTCACGGCCGTTTCTTTTTTTGTGTGTTATTCATTTGCATGTTTTTTTTTTTCTGCAGATCCCTGCAGCAAACTGCTAACAATAAAAAAAAAAAAAAAAACACTGCGCGCTTGCACGAATAGCGTTCAAAGCGTTTCCCTTGTATTGCCCGGAGGTTGTTGTAATGCGAGGCAGATCTGGATGCTGGTGCCGATCCGTGAGACCAGCCGGCGTCGGACGCAGGAAATGCTGGGAGTGAAGGCGGCGGCGGCGGCGGCGGCGGCGGCAGCGGCGGTCGCTGGAGTTTCTGGGGCAATCTCTACCCGTGGGTGAGGTGGCGGGGGGGCGGCGGCGGCGGAGGGGGGTACGGCTCCGCCTCCAGGCAGCCTTCCAAGTGTGGGGTATAATCTGACAGCACTCAGCCAAGACACATGCGGGGCTGAGAGCAGGCACCCTACCAGGGCCGGGGCCTGTGGGGACGTCCTGGGGAGAGCTAAGCCTCCGACGGGCCTGGAGCGCTGCCAGGAACCCCACACACACACACACACACCGGGGGCCTGGGCCGCAGTCGAGGCACACATGCGTGGCGGAGATTGTGCACGCACGCACGTACGCACGCACGCACGGCCACGCAGCAGAACGAACGCAGACGCTCGGTGAATGCAAACAAAACAAAATAGCGGCGACGGTAACCAGAGCTGTGTGTGTGTGTGTGTGTGTGTGTGTGTGTGTGTGTGTGTGTGTGTGTGTGTGTGTGTGTGTGTGTGTGTGTGTGTGTGTGTGTGTGTGTGTGTGTGTGTGTGTGTGTGTGTGTGTGTGTGTGTGTGTGTGTGTGTGTGTGTGTTCGCTCCCTGGTACCTCCCAACAGCAGCCGGACGGCGGCCTGTGTGCGAATCCAAGTGACTCAAGTTGCATCAACATTTGCTGGACGTCTCGTGTTGTCATTTCCTGTCGACCAATTACGCCACAGCAGCGGCACGGCCCAACTGGAAATCACCCCCGAGCTCCCAGCCGACCTCACAGAGCTGACTGATGTCTCTCTCTCTCTCCCCCTCTCCTCCTTCCCCGCTGTCCCGCCACAGATTACGTCTATTTCGAGAACTCGTCCAGCAACCCGTTGCTGATCAGAAGAATAGAGGAGCTGAACAAGGTAATCATTTTTGTTTTTTGTTTTTTTGCCCCATCCAGTCCATCGCAGGTCAGACGGCAGCATGCCAGACTTCAGACTGACCCAGTCCCTCCGACTGCCAGTCAGCTAATCGCATCAGTCTGATGTCTTTAAAATGGTTTCTTTGGAACACGCACAAAATAAACCCAAAGAAATGTGATTAGTTGCGCAAAATCAAATGTTCCTGTGCAATGTTTTTTTTTTTCTCCGATCAGTACCTCCATTAAATAAAAAAAACAACTAATATTATAAACCCCTGAAAAAAAAAAATTAAGTTTTCTTTGCTAGAATAATTAAAAATAATTTGGACCACATTCACAGGTTTAAGGATTTCCTTTGTAATTTTCACCGTTTGATGCAAATCCTGGATAAAGTTCAGTCATAAAGTGAGACATGGCACTTCATGTTAAGTAAATTCTTTTATATGGAGACTAATGACGACAATAATGATATTATTAAATGTTTTCTGATAGCCCACATCTTTTTCTCTACCAGCCGTGATATCGGGGTAAAATCATGTGGTGGTGCAATGTGTTCCTTTCCTTTAAAAATGCATTTGCTCTGTTAAAACGTTTATTTTTCGAGAGCGAAAACACAAAACGTATTTATTTTTTATGCACTGATACAAGTATATCCCATTTCAATGCCACAAACGGGGCCTTTAAAGTAAAAAAAATTAGACATCATTTTTTTTCTTACATTTCTCATCATTTTCAAAATAAAATGTGTTAGTTTGAGAAACGTATTCACTTCTGTGGCCTCCTTTGCCGACGCCATTCGACGCGTCGTCAAGGTCGCTGGGCGGGCGTTGCTGGTCGGTTGAAGCGCACGTCGTAAAAAGAAAAACTGAAAGGAGTGGGAGAGTCGAAGTAGCAGTTTGGCAGGTGGCAGCAGGTTTGGCAGGCGCCGGCGACGCCAGGGCAGCCGCCTCGTGCGTCCTGCGGGCCAAACGGCAGGATAGCGATGCTCTGGTGTCTGGAGACGGGCTACAGGTGCCTGATGTCTGTCCCCCAGTCCCATCCACACACACACACACACACACACACACACACACACACACACTGAGAGAGAGAGAGAGAGAGAGAGAGAGAGAGAGAGAGAGGAGCAGCTCCTCTCACTGGTGGAAAATCTTCCTGACTGAAGGCCCTTTTTTAAGTGATGCCAGCGATTTAGACAAGAAGAAAAGAGGAAATGAACGTCTTATTCTTCCACAAATGTTATCAGGGATCTTTTTAGAGTGATTTATTGTCAGAACGGGGATGGGATGTACTTTCCTAAGCCGCTGCGACGGAGTTTGATCTGGAGGAAATTTAAAAAGCGGAATCCAGGTTAACAAATAAAATAACACAATATAAAAATAGTCTTCAAGACTGCATTGTATTTATTTATTTATTCATTTATTTATTTTTGCCTCCATACAAATTAGATTTTTTTTTTTTCTTCTTCATTGCATATTCCGCTATCATCTCCCCTTCAGCTCCGTCACGTTTGGGGCCTCCCCAAACAGGATGTAAATGTGATGGCCGGCGGTGTGAAACACTTTCAAGTATCGCGGCTCGTCAATAGGAACAGCTTATACCCTGTTATTAAGCAGTGCTTTATTCTCAGGGAGCCACAAAGAACGGCCTCAGAGTCGCTAATCAATTTCTAAATGAGCGGGATTGATTTGCAGACACGGGCGAGCGGCTCCCTCCCTCTCTCTCTCTCGCTGTCTCGCTGTCTCGCGCTCTCATTTTTTTCTCTTTTTTTGAAAGTGCCGATCGATACAACGTCGTCACGTGCTCCTCATTACATGCAGGCAATCGTGGCGTCGCTGTAGATTTACGGCAGCAAGAAAAAAGTGTCGGTGGCGTCCTGGTCACCGCAGTTCTTTTTTTTTCTTTTCTTTTCTTTTTTTTTTTTTTTTTTTTTCCCTCTTTGCAGTCCCGCGCAGCGTTTCCAAGCGTCATTAAAAACTAGCCTCATCTACGGCTCTTTCATCCGTGTGTGTGTGTGTGTGTGTGTGTGTGTGCGTGCGTGCGGGGTCTGCGTGCGGCACCACTTGTTGCCTTGGTAACGCCAATTGTCTCTGCTTTGCAGACAGCCAATGGGAACGTGGAGGCCAAAGTGGTGTGTTTTTACCGACGCAGGGACATCTCCGGGACGCTCATCGCCCTGGCAGACAAACATGCAAGTGAGTGACCGAGCATAAACAACAACCACCACCCACCTGCTCACAAACACACACACACACACACACACACACACACACACACACACCAAAAATGCACAACAGAAACCTAGAAATAACTATGCGCTGCAGTGGTCCCGTCCTGGAGAACCTCTCTCCAGCTGCTGTCTCAATCTTTTTGAGCGACTGATTTTTTTTTTTCCTTCCCATTATTAATGTTATTATCCATCCATTCATTTTCAATACCTGCCTGCTCCTGCACTCTGTGTGTGTGTGTGTGTGTGTGTGTGTGTGTGTGTGTGTGTGTGTGTGTGTGTGTGTGTGTGTGTGTGTGTGTGTGTGTGTGTGTGTGTGTGTGTGTGTGTGTTGTGGAGCCAATCCCAGCTGTCAAAAGCAAAGGCATTCTGAACAAGTAGCCAATCCATCGCAGGGCTGTCCTCATTACTATTGTTATTAGTATTATTATTATTATTGTTATTGGTATTATTATAGATGGGATGTGATCAAAGTGAGTTTTGTGTCCCGTTGCCGAGAGACGGGCGGTCCAGACTGCAGCTCCTCTTCGTCGTCTTCCTTTTCCTCCACCTCCTCCTCTTCCTCCTCCTCTTCCTCCTACACCTTTTCTTCCTGCACTTCTTCCTCCCTCTCAAACTCCTCCTCTTCGTCCTCTCTCTACTCTTCCTCCTCTCTCTACTCTTCCTCCTCTCTCTACTCTTCCTCCTCCCTCTCAATCTCCTCCTCCTTTTCCTCTTCCTCCTCTTCCTCCTCCTCCACCTCGCCCTTCTCCTCCTCCTGATCGGCGCTGGTTTCCCTCAGACACGGTTTCAGCCATTTGGGTCCATCGGAACGAGGAGACCCGCCCGCCCGCCCACTCGGCCGGCCGGCGGGCGGGTTTTTTTTGTAAAGAAGTCGCAGACCGACTTGCAGTGATTGGATGCGGTGCTCCCCCCCCCCCCCCACACACCGTCTCTTCGTCGCAGCAGACGGCGGCACACTGCAGTGTCTGGAACAGCTGTGCCGTGCTGTGTGAAACGAATCCCCCCGGCGCACACACACACACACACACACACACACACACACACACACACACACACACACACACACACACACACACACACACACATACACTTGCGCGCGCACCCACAAAGGTGCATTGTGCGCGGCTGTGTGTTATTTTCATATTCGTGCAGAGGGGGCGTTTAGGAGCGGTCGCTGGGAAATCGGAAGAGTGCAACCCAGGTACAGGAAGTGGTCGCTGGGCAGCGACGCATTCAGGGCCCTGACGGCTGGAAAGGGCAAAGAGACAGAAACTGCGTGCAGCAATTTTTTTATTTTTCATTTTTTTCCCCCCAAAAATCCCACCTTGATACCTTTTTGTTTTTTAGGTGGAAAATGAATTCACGTCAACTCTGTTGTGTTTTTCTCTGTCATTTTGACAAAAAAAATGGGTTGATGGTGCACAGGGGAACATTTTGAGTACTTCACTGCCATCAAATGAAATGTTGACAAACTGATGTGTAAAAATGTTGCTCTAAAATCAGGTTGGTCTGCTTTGAATGTGAGTTATAGAGCTCTCTCTCTCTCGCTCTCTCGCCCTCACTCTCTGTCTGTCTCTCTCTCTCCCTCTCTCTTTCTCTTTCTCTCCCGCTCTCCCTCTCTGTCTCCCTCTCTCTCTCCCGCTCTCCCTCTCTTGCTAAATGTTTTCTGTGGGCTCTTTACCAGATGAATTCCCGGAATAAATCTAATGGATTTTTTTTTTTTTTACTTTGGAAACGTTCCATCTGGCTCGTCGGTGGCTCTGGCTTTCCCGAGCAGTTGCGTCACGTCGACCCTCCGGCGGCCATCTTTGTACCTGGTCGGCGTGGTGCGCTGCCGGAGTGCCGACGTGCTGCACGGCCGGGGCGTGGGCGTGCACCTGGCCTAGGGAGGCGGGGCCTGCCGTTGGATCTCCTCCTGGCGAAGCGAGTGCTGGCAGGACTGGAAAGGACTGGCAGGACTGGGACGAATAAAGGAATCTTGAATCTTGAATCTTGAAATCCCTCTCGCTCCCTGTCTGGGCCGGAGCTCTCGGTATTTGGCCACGGTGCCGGTGCAGAAAGTGAAGACCTGCAGCTTCAGCTGAAGCTGCTGTTTGATGGGCCGGGCTGGAGGAAAACCCCTGAAGCGCTGGCGAGTCACTGCACTGTGCCTGGGTGGGTGTGGCCACCCTGACGTTGGCTCATTGTGGGTGGGTGGTTGGGTGGGGGGTGGTGAAGCCTGTCGGACCACACAGCAGCATCGCTTTGTCAGTCTGTGTTCCGTCCGTCTGCCAGAAGAAAGGTGGTAACGTTTGTTTTCTTCCCAAAGCGCCGCTCCACATTTATTTATTTATTTATTTCCGGGTTTTGTCTCCGTCCTTGGCCTGCAGGGGGCAGACGTCCTCCTGCGTCTGCTGGCTGCGATTTCCCCCCCCCCCCCAAAAAAAATGAAACAAAAACAACAGTAAACCCCCCCCCCCAAAAGAAAAAAAACCCCGACACCTCGAGAAAATTGGGTTGCTTCGCAGCTGCGTCGCAGGATTGCGGTTCGGTGTGGGCACAAGTTGTTCCGCGCGCTGCCGCCTGCCCCCCCACCCCTCTCCACCTCCCCCGCCACTGCGCTCCAGGGTCCGGGGGTCCCTCCGCACGTTTTGCAGGCACGCGTGGCAGGAATGGCCGCGTGCACCGCATGGGTGTTGGCTGCATCCTGTCTGTGTTGCTGTAGCTGCAGCCCCGCAGCGTGCGTGCGTGTGCACGTGCACGTGCACACGCTTTTTACATATGCATGATGGATTTTAGCTCCGGGGCCCCGTCAGTGGCGTTGCTGAAGGGGGTTTCGTTTTAATTCGGTTTTGTTATGGACCACTGGAGAACGGCGACAGAGTGCGCACGAGCCCCCGGGCGTGCGTGCGTGCGTGCGTGCGTGCGTGTGTGCGTGCGGTGAGTCATTGATCAAATATTTTTCTTGCAGAAATCTCGAGCGCTCCCTCAACGGGGGCCTCCGACTCCGGCTTTAGTCCCTCCCCCAACGTGCTCGGCAGCCTCCTGAGTAGTCGGGTCGGCCGGACTCAGGCATCTTGCCCCCTCCCCTCCCCCCCCTTCCTGCCCCTTCCAGACGTTTCAATTTTCCACACGGCCTTTTCACCTTTTTTCCCTTAACGAAACAAGATGACAATTTTTCCCCCTCATTTGGTGGCTTTTATTAAGTTTGCATGAGTGGATCAATGAGGCGGGAAGCGAGTGGCGGTGCGCGGGGACCGCTTCTCCATCTGGCTGCACCAACCGATGCGTCGGGATGTTGATAGGTCCTGCACAAAAGGGGACGGATTTCTCATTTGAATCGCGGACCGGAGAGCTTCACGTGAACGCTGGTTCCGTTTGGCTGGAATTCCCGGCGTCGAAGGAGTTTTGGAGATGAAACGTCGTGCCGGGCAGCTCGTAGTCACATCGTGATAATCTTATTTTGAAACCGTCAAATTGTTGTTTCAGGAATCGGAGACGTTTTGGCCTTGGTTTTTTTTCTCCTCTTGCAGACATTGACAGAAAAAATATTGAATCCCTTTTCCTCTGAAACAGAAAATGTGTTTGTCATCGTTTGCCAGTTAGCCTCATTTTGAAATGAACTCCAGTTTCCAGGTTACCGAGGAAAACAAGGTCGGGAAGAAAAAACAAAAGGCACAAGGTTTGGAGATGCGTTACGTGCCTTTTTTTTTTTTTTTTTTTTAACTTTCAGACACATGTCTTTAATACAGATGGCTGCTAATCAGATTTTTCCTCTCTGTTCCATTGTTAAGCCAAAAGCCCGGCCGAGCAAATATTGGACCCTGCGGCCGAGCGCGGCGCTCTCCAAAACACACAAACCGCTGCAGGTCTTTGTCATCCTCGTTTTCGCTTTAAAACGCTCCGCTAATCTCGACCGCGCGGCTTTAATGTCGCTGACGGCCGTGACAAAGGGAACAGTCGAATGGTGTCAACTAAAAGTAGTTCAACCCATGAAAAAAAGCCTAAACCACAACAACAAAAAAAAGTTAGTTTTGTCCCTGCAGACGCTTGAGCACTAGTCTCTGCCTCGTGTGTGTGTGTGTGTGTGTGTGTGTGTGTGTGTGTGTGTGTGTGTGTGTGTGTGTGTGTGTGTGTGTGTGTGTGTGTGTGTGTGTGTGTGTGTGTGTGTGTGTGTGTGTGTGTGTGTGTGCGCTTTGGCCTGCGGACATGAGCTCATTATACGGACGGTCTTGGTTAATATTCTGGCCAGTATCGATGAAACGCTTCTGCTTATTTATTAGTTTGATTTTTTTCTTATATAAATATCTTTGAGATCATAAAGGTGAAAAATTTTCAGACTCCAGACAGTAAATTATCCCCGAAACCCAACTGATCTCTTGAATTATTTAGCCCTCTGTTTACAGCCAGTGAAAGAAACAAAGAAAAAAAGAAAAAAGTGGCTTCAAGGAGGCCAGAACATAGACTTGGCTCGGGCCGTCGTCTATTACCATGGGGAGGTCTTACCGCCCTTTGTGACATCACAGGGGGCGGAAGGACAGAAGTACCGGTTTGACTTTTGCTCAATTTTGCACCGCTTTTGCTCAACTTAGTGAACTGTCGTCGTCGTTAAGTGCATTTTGCACAATACGGGGCTTTGACTGGGGAAGATGAAATGAATTTGTAATCCAGGATTACGCACACACAAACTCGCGCACACACACACATGCGCACAAACAGATGTGTGGTTTCACTGTAGACATATTATTGATTTTTGGGTTGTTGTTTTTTTGTCCACAAGGACTGTAAACATTCGCAGAGATGTGGCCCTCCTGTACGCACGCACGCACGCACGCACGCACACACACACACACACACACACTGACAGATGTGCAGTCAGTTTGTTAGGTTAATAACAGTCAGCTGTGCTCTCCTCACCCCGTCCACTCACCCCCAGGCTCTCCTCCTCCTTCCCTCCACCCCTCCACCGCCAGCGCCACCTCCCTGCTCTTGGCGTCCCGTCTGCCCCCGTAAGGCGACCCATTCATCAATAATTGATAATCGGCTGGGACAGGTGAGATGGAGAGGCAATTTGCGGAGAGTACGGTGCGGTTGCACTGCCGGGGAAGCGAGAGCTGGGCTGCGGGGAGCACGAGGGTCGGGGAGTTGAGTTGCTGCTCCCGGACTGCAGCCAGGAGCCGCTTCCATAGGGCCGGGCGACCGGTGAACCCACCACATAGTGTGTGTGTGTGTGTGTGTGTGTGTGTGTGTGTGTGTGTGTGTGTGTGTGTGTGTGTGTGTGTGTGTGTGTGCCTAGAGTGCACTGAGAGAGACACCTCAGAAAGCCGGTGGATATTTATACCTCCCCCCACCACCGCGTTGACTTCATTCACGAAATTCCATCTTTTTTTAACATCAACTTCATTCAAGAAATTTTGAATTTATTCACAAAATCTCGTCTTTTTTTTCACGTCAACTTGATTCACGATATTTCGTATCGACTTTTTTTCCCCACAAAATTTCAACTTAAAACTCTTTCACAGATGTGGCACCTTCAAAGTCCAGTGTGTCAAATTTGGCTTGATGTATGATTTTTATATTGAACATAGTGCCCATAAATTCATTGATAAAAGCGCGTACTCGCAATACAATGAAAGTAATTTGCTTCTCTTACCCTTTGAAGAGTTCTCATATATATTAGTGCATACATAAAGCAAAAAGGGTCTTGCTCCTAGTTGCGCCACCATTTAATGAAGCCCACCTGACAGTGCCCGCCCTGTAAACCGAACTCGCTGTCAGGCAGGCTGTCTTAACTACCGGGCTTCCTTAAAAATTCTACGAGCTGGACCTTTTACGTCCCACAGTGAGAGATTGAGCACCACCTGATGGTCAGAACACTTATTGCGACAAACAAAGTGTCTTCGTCGTTCATCTCCGTCCATCCAACCCACGTCTGTCCCGAACGAGCTCAGATGATGGAGTAAAATCGCAACAGAAAACCATTTGTGCAAAACAAGGAATGTTTTTGTCTTAGGAATTTTCCTGCGTTACTCCACGGCAGGAGTTGCGGTGCAGCGCTCCTCCACCACCTTCAACCTGATTCACTTTTGCTGCTTCGTTACCGACTTTTATGCTAATGCAGCCGCTCGGTTGGTTGGTCGGTCAGTCAGCCAGTCAGTCAGTCAGCCAGCGCCTCGTCAGGGAATCGTTACCGGCTCATAATGAGCTGCTCAGCTGGATCGCTGCTTAAACATAAATACAGCAAATAAGGACGGTGTCAAGTACGTGCACTAGCACGCACGTGCCCCCTCTATTTTTTTTAATTTATTTATTTATTTTTTAATCGCTTTGCTTCTGCGTGATGCACCTCCTCCTTTCCTTCTGCATTTAATCGTATTCTATCTTTTTATTTCTCTCTCTCTCTCTCTCTCTCTCTCGCTCGCTCGCTCGCTCGCTCTCTCTCCCCCTGGGTGCTGATATTGAGTCTGCAGGGTGCGGAGTGAGGGAGCGCCGGAGCACTTATTGATTTTGGCCGCACATCTCTCCTGCGTGAAAAAATCCCCTGATTGCTTTTGTTCTGCTGCCGGTCTCCCTCTCTCCGTCTCGCTTCCCCTAATGAAACTCCAAATGAATTGGAGCACGCACCGGCTGCTCTCTTTCTATCTATCTATCCATCTATTTATTTATTTATTTATTTCGTTCGTTCCCCCGCCATCCTCCACCCGCTGGCCTCGGCGGTCGCCGGACCGCTGCGTCTGCTTCTGGCTCCGTCTTTGTGTCTCCTCCTCCTCCTGACTCGTCTCGTCTCTCTCAGTACCGATGTGATGCTGCTGTTTTTTTTTTTTCTTTCCCCTGTTTCTCTCTTTGCTCCTCTCCGTCGATTTCGCCTCCTTTCTTTCATCTGCCCTCCTCGTTCTCGGTCTCTCTGTCCTCGTCCACACATGAGGTGCTGCTGTGCAGCGGTGGCGGCGATGAATCTATTCTTGTAGAGTGACTCAGACACATGAGTGACTCAGACGGGCTAATAGCACCCCGGCGCTCACTCCGTCCATTCATTCTCAGCCTGGTTCAGTTGATTCTGTTTGTTTTTTTTCCATTTTTTTTTCATTTGTTTTTGCTGCGAGGCAGAGTTGAGGCTTTTCGTTTGGTCTCAGTCGGGCCAGTTTGATCGAGTCGTCATCGAGCAGGTCGGGATTGAAAAGGGCTCCGTCTCCTCTCGCTAATAGATACGGATGTTGGCCTTCGGCCTCTAGAAACGAGTTCAATATGTATCAAACGTGCAGAAAAAAAAGACCCCAAAATGATCTTGTTTTATTCTGGCCCCTGACGCTTGACCTCCTGCCCTTCCGCCCTCGTCGCACCCAGGGGAGCTGGAGGAGGAGATGGAGAATCCGGAGATGGCCAACCTCTCTGAGAAACAGAAGCACCAGCTCCGACACAGAGAGCTCTTCCTGTCCCGCCAACTGGAGTCTTTACCCGCCACGCACATCAGGTACGCACACGCACACGCAAGCATACGCACACACACGCACACTTAATTCTGCTGCTAAACGGGACTCACTTGAGGCTCTGTTTTTTTTTTTTTGTTTGTTTGTTTGTTTTTACCTCCAGTACCAAACCTGTCTTGGAAATAAATCATCTGGATAAATAACATTTGAGCAAAAGTCCCAAAAGATGATTTAGGATGTGGGGTGTTTTGTTGCAACAGAACCTTATTTAAAAAAAAAAAACAACAACAAAAAAAATGTGTGTGCGCGCACACCAGGAGGGTGCCGTGCACTTCAGACACTCCTTGAGTATGTGTTGTGTGCACTCTGCGTGTTGTCTCGCTAATGAAGGCCTTTTCCTTTGAAACTTTTCACAGAGGGCTGAATCACCTCAACATTCGAACATCTGATCGAACTCTTTCTTTTAACACCACATTGTGAAGGGCCACTATATGGAAACTTGGTGCAAGGCTGCCTGACGCTTTAAGCTCAGGCTTTTCATATTTTTATGATATTTACAATATCGATGCGGTCGGCCTGCAAAAAAAAAGTAAGCGTTGGGGGGGAGGGGAGACTTTACCATACCGGCCGACGTTGTGAAATCTTGATGCGCACTCTCGGCTCCAAGAAAATAACCTTAAAAAAAAAATAAATCCATCACTCTGCGGAAGAAAAGGGAGAATAATAAATTTTCCAACTTTATCAAAGCCATTAATGTTTCAAGACGCAAGTGAACTGACTTCATCTCTCGGTGCTACGCCGACACTCCGTGTCAATGTTACATTAGCAGCTGAGGCTGTAAATAAATCTAGACGTGTGCAGCAGGAGGCCTCTGCGTTCTTTTCTTCTTCTTCTTTTCACTGGCATCTCCTGGCAAACCAGCCTAATCATTCCAGCATTACTACCTGACATTTCCAGACTGAGAGATGGCGGGAGCCAAACTGACATCTGCTGGGTTGCAATCGCCGCCACAAACCGTCTGCACATTCTTAATATTTTCTACCGCGCTGCCGGCGGCGTGCGGCAGCGTCTTAAGTTTGCCGAGTGGAGTAGGGGAGTGGGCGGGCGGGTGGGTGGGTGTGGCATCCTGTATGAGTAATGAGCTGGTAAAGCATTGGAATTCAGGCGGCAGTGGTTGAAGGGACAGATTGGAGCGCCGGCGCCGTCGGAGAGGCATCGGGCGGCCGGGAGACGCCCTTCGTCTGCCACTTTTTTGCGCAACCCGATATCTTCACGCGGACGGCCGCCGTCTTAACCGTTGCTCTTCTCCTCCTTCATCCTTCCTCCCTTCCTCCCTTCCTCCCCCCCTCCAGGGGGAAGTGCTGCGTGACGCTGCTGAATGAGACGGAAGCCCTGAAGTCCTACCTTGACAGAGACGTGAGTCCCCCCCCTCCACCCCCACCGAGCTGATGATATCATGCTGCTACTCTGAACTGTGATCAGCTGCGTTTGGTGTGTGTGTGTGTGTGTGTGTGTGTGTGTGTGTGTGTGTGTGTGTGTGTGTGTGTGTGTGTGTGTGTGTGTGTGTGAAAATCTTCAGAGTTAAGAGATTCTTGTTTCCAGATGAATTATTCAGCGTGTTGACCCAGAACGTTCTTTTCACATACAGTAATGAGGAGATGAGAGACTAGTGGAGGGAAAAGTGCACGCACACATGCACACTCTGGTGGCGTTGCAGCTGGGCGATTTTGGACGAATTTTATTCTCTGAAAACTTGATTTTTGATTTTTTTTTTTTTTTTTTTTTTTTTTTTTGGTAAAACTACAAATGACAACGGAATAAATCATTATTTTTTTTTTTTATCTAGAAAAATAGCAAACAAATTTCCCGACTGGGCATGAAGTGCAACTGAAAGATTAACATTTAATGTTTTAACATTTAATAATAAACATTTACAGTCTTATTGACCAAACAAAGATGAAGTTCCCTTATTTGTGAATAAAGTGAGAACTTAAGAACCAAACACAAATGAATCCCCCTGTGGATAAAGTGACAACCTTAACTGTCTGTCACCAAACATTACTTTAAACATAAAAGGTCTTTCTATCATCTTTAATAATTTTTTTTAACATTGTCCTGGCTCATAAATCCGATTTCGATTTAAAATCGATTAATCGCACCGTTCTAGATGGCGCCCGCTCTTTGGCCTCCTCTCTCTGCTTGTTGTGTTCCCTGTGATTCCATCCCTCTTTCATTTCCCAGGATGCCTTCTTCTACTCGCTGGTGTACGACCCCCAGCAGAAGACCCTGTTGGCCGATAAGGGCGAGATCCGCGTCGGGAACAAGTACCAGGCCGACATCACCGACCTCCTGAAAGAAGGTGAAGCATATGGAAACGCCTCCGGCCGGGCTTTTTGCACTTCAACGTTGTCTGCAGTTGTTTGTTTGTCGCTCTTATGTGAGCGCTGATGCAGGGATTGTGGGCCACTGTGGACTTCAGACAGTCAAAACACTTTATTGATCCGTCCGTCCGCCCGTCCGTCCCTCCCTCCGTTTTCTGCTCCTAATTCTGTCCTCGGGGTGGCCGTTGTGGGCGGAGCCTATCCCAGCTGTCTGAGGCTGAAGGCGGGGTTTACATCCTGGACACGTTGCCACATTCATCACAGGGACAAACAATCATCCTCTACCCTCTCACAGCTCCCGGTCCCGACGGGAGATTTTCTGCAAACACTCTCAAACTATGGCTGCGTTCAGACTGCAGGCGAATCTGATTCAAATCACATCCGATTCAGATTCAGGGCTGACTGTCCGCACTGTTTTTCAGCAAGTGTCCAAATGGGATCTGTCTCTGTTCAGACTGGGCCACGTTAGCACATTAGCTGTAGCGATGACTTCAGAGCGGAGGCGTGATGTCATATCATTGCGACAGCGGCAAAAACTAAATGTTGCGATCCACGCCCTGGAGCTTGGCTTGAATGGAGCTACAGTATCTCCCTACAGACGGATGAGCCAATGAGTTTCCTCATCGGTCCAGGGACTGCTGATTTCTACTTCTTCTGTCGCCTCCCTTACGTCACAGCTCCGCACCTGGAATGGCGCTCTCTGGTCTGGCTGCATTGGGTCTTGCGTCGCATACAGTGCCATCACAGACAGTCAAAACCCCATCGCTGTGTTTGGAGCTGCTCACACTGAGACGCATCCTTCCAAATGCCATTTGAAACTACCTACCAAAGTCTTGGAAAAATCACATTTTATGTGATTTGTGACTGTTCAGACTACAAAAGAGCCGTCTGGTTTCAATCTGGATGGGCTGAAAATCTGATTTTTGGCTGGCAGTCTGAACGCGCCCTATAAAACACATGAAATTCACAGAAACCCACAAAGGCGCAAAGCAACCATATCCGTGTTACTAAAGAAGAAACATGGAATGGTGACACGTAGAAGGCCCAACGTGGCGTCGAGCCCCCGGCGTTCCGGGGGAAACCACAAACAGAGGGCTAACTATGTTTCTGTTTATTCCCAACCCCATTAGCCTTTGCAAAGCAGCGACTGCTCTTCCTGGGGGTCGACATACTTTCAATTTTACAATATAAGCTTGACAATACAAACGTCACAGTAGAACACACCCATAGTACATCCATTCATAATGCACGGATGCTCCTCCATTTCTTTCAGTCCATAATCTATCGAAAATGTCACTGCCACAAGACTCTGAAACACTCCAAGAGTGTAGTAATAAGTGTTTGTAAGAAAGTAGTAATTAATTCAGTCACGTAACGTTGATCATTAATCACATTGAGCCGCTCCGCTGGAGTTTGGAATTTGGGCGACAACGAAGCGATACAAATAGTCGGCAAACAAAAATAAGATGCGTAAGCACAAAGTCTGAGCGAGTCAAACTGCGCTTGCTCGAGCGTCCGTCTCCAGCCGAACTCTGACATTCAGCAAGGGGGTAAAATCTACGTCCTCGGCCTCCCGGACTGCTTCCCGATTTCTGCGCTGGCATCACATGGGTCGCTGTGTTTGATGGTGAAAACGGTGGTGGCAGGAGCGAGTGCAGGTTCTCTTAAAGCGCCTTAAAGCTGCAAATGGTGATGCTAATTAGAAACAAAACTCTGAAATTCAGTTTTTTTTTGTTGTTGTTGTTTTTTTTAAACTGGGAACCAAAAATTAATTCAGGCAGCCTGCTCTGTTTCTTACCACCCCCAACCCTTTTTTCTGTTTTTAATGACTATTAAAATGTTCCAAACCAAGTATTTGTATGCCAGAGTTGGCCTTCAGGCTTTTGGACAGAATAAAATTCTTAGCGGGTGGATGGGAAAACAACCTCTGAAAATTGCAGTCGAACCGCCGGGGGGGACACCAGCCGCTCTCATTAAACATATTTTATTTAATTACTGGGATCGAAGCTCGGGCAGGTTTTTGTTTGCCGAGTGGCGGCAGCTCGATGGACCCCACGTGTTCAGTCCGTCTTCACTCAGCAGCAGCAGCAGCGCGGCCGGGTTTGCAGAAGACAACTGTGTTTGTGTGAAACTGTGGAGCATCTCGGGTGGGGAGGGTCGGCTAATGTGTGTGTGTGTGTGTGTGTGTGTGTGTGTGTGTGTGTGTGTGTGTGTGTGTGTGTGTGTGTGTGTGTGTGTGTGTGTGTGTGTGTGTGTGTGTGTGTGTGTGTGTGTGTGTGTGTGTGTGTGTGTGTGTGTGTGTGTGTGTGTGTGTGTGTGTGCGCAGACGAGCAGGATGATCGAGACTTGGAGAAACTGGAGGAGAAGGTGTGGGACCCCAGCAGCTCGCTGACGGAGAAACAGATCGACCAGTTCTTGGTTGTAGCTCGGTAAGTCGATGCGGGCGCAACTGAGGAAAAGGGGGGGGGGGGATCATCAAACAGCATCAGTTGCTTCGTCTCCATTACCCCTGGAAGTGCACAAAACCTAAATATCGCACACAAAAAAAAACTGGTAATGGAAACACCTAAACTTGGATAAACCTCTCGTATATCGTTGAAAGGTGGTTTTTCAGACGTATCGATACAGAGGAATATCGCAGAAGTGTCATGGAAACACTTTTATCGCATTTACACGTCACAGGACCACGTGACCAGTTCACTTCAAGTGAAAATGGAGGAGGAGGAGCCTTAATTTTTTTTTTTTTTTTCCCACAAGTCGTCAAAAAGAAAAATATAACAACTGTCTCCTGATGATAACAGCAGCAATATTCAATGGACACGGCTTCAAATCGCAATTGTACTCGGAATTTTAGAAATAAAACTTTTATGTGGCGAAAAATTGCAATGGGAACGCAGCTGCTGTGTCCGGCCAAGGTGGGAGACTCGGCTGAGCAGGTTCCTCCTCACATCTACGAGTGGATTAGCGGTTTTTCCTGCACGTTGACTCTCCCGCACAGGTATCAAAATGGTGTTCGAATGTACTTCCCCCGTCTGACGGTGTCTTTCGGCCCGCAGGTCCGTGGGAACGTTTGCCAGAGCCTTGGACTGCAGCAGCTCCGTGCGGCAGCCCAGCCTTCACATGAGCGCTGCAGCAGCCTCCAGGGACATCACCTTGGTAGGAGCTGTGTGTGTGTGTGTGTGTGTGTGTGTGTGTGTGTGTGTGTGTGTGTGTGTGTGTGTGTGTGTGTGTGTGTGTGTGTGTGTGTGTGTGTGTGTACTGCACCGGGTTGAACACGTGGAACGTGTACGTTTGTGTGACTGTTGAGCTCTGCGCCTGGGTATCTCTAACAAGCACTTGGCCCCCAGAAGTCTGGTGCAGTTCCAGTCTGCCCTAGATCTTATCTTCATATATTAAACATAGAGGAGAAGCCTTGGAGCTACACACAGAGACCCAGGCCACCAGCTCTGCTCAATAGATATGAGGCTTCACGTAAACCAGGCATGGGCAAACTATGGCCCGGGGCCCATATGCGGCCCGGTGAGCTTTTATATCCGGCCCGCCAAACTTGAAGACATTATATTAATAGTCAGTAAGTCATAAAATAGCTGTATTAAAACAGTGTTTTAATTGTCATTTCAATAAAGAGCGAAATAGCGTGCGACTTCAAAGACACATTTTTTTTTGTTCATTTTCAATTGACAGTAAAGACCCATGTTTTCCACATATCCCATGATAAGTTTTTCCTCCTATGGGGTGAGTCACCAAAACACTCCATCCATCTGCTCCTGCTCCGGCTCCCCCTCCTGTCAAATTTTAGAACCCATTGTGAGCCCACCGGTCAAAAAGTTTGCCCACCCCTGACGTAAACACACACAGACAACACAGCCAAAACAACGCGATGTAAGAAAACCCAGCAGCTAACGCGTCCGCCCGCGTCCTGCTCGCAGTTCCACGCCATGGACACGCTGCACGCCACCAGCTACGACATGACCCGGGCCATTGCGGCGCTGGTGCCTCAGGGCGGTCCCGTCCTCTGCAGGGACGAGATGGAGGAGTGGAGCGCGTCCGAGGCCAACCTGTTCGAGGAGGCGCTTGAGAAGTACGGCAAGGACTTCACCGACATCCAGCAGGACTTTGTGAGTAGGGGAACCAAAAAAAGCACAGCGCCCCCCTGTGTTTGCGTGTGAAAGCCAAGCATAAATTTGCATTGAGTTTCCAGCAATGAAAATTCATGATTTTTTTTTTTTGTGTTTTTTTGTCTGCATCATGGGAAAGAAAGAAGAGCACAACATTCTGCAGCTGCTGGGCCAGCCACCCACTGGCAGCATTTAAAGATGTGTACAGTGGGCACGCGGTGCAGCCCTAATTGCTGCCTCTGAGTGCCTAAACCACAGAATTAGAGTTTTGTGGTCGACATTTGGGCTACATTTAGGCATTTAGCCGATTGTATTTATATATATATATATATATACACACATACACATACACACACACACACACAAAACAGCCGTCAAGCACAATAGTAGTGTTGTGCGCTGGGACGGCGAGGGACCCCCACAGTGAAGAGTTCAGGGGAAAGGAAAAAAAAGAGAGCGGGAGAAAGAAATGCTAAAGCTAAGCACAATGAGCAATTATCCTGGAGAGACATTCCTGAGAAATGCGTGCGAGACGGCGAGCGAGTGGCAGGAGAAAGCCACCTTTTCTGCCGGCGCTGCTCGCTCGCTCTCCCCTGCGCCTTTCAGAACCTGAGAAGAATGGTGGCCGTTAATCTCTCACCGTGGGCGCCACTCTGACACCTGGTGGCGGGCCGACGCTGGTGCCGCTCGCTCCGGTTTCCACCCCGGTGTGTAACCAGGCCGTTCCTCGGTCCTGGGTGGGGCCTCGGTGACGGGGCACTTTTTCCTTTTTTTTTTTTTTTTTTCAACTTTCAAACTTCTCAGAGGGAACGTTGGAGGAGATCTTGAGCAGGTCGAACCAAAATGTGTGTGTTGAAAACAGTGTTGGAGGAGAACTGAGCTTTTCTTGTCATTAACCTGAAGACCCTTGTGTTTTAGTTTACTCAGACATGAATGGAAAGAGACACTCGCTGATGAAGCAGCTGAAGTAATTCAGATTTTTTTTTTTTTTTGTCCTCATTTATTTCCCAGTTGCCCTGGAAGTCCCTGACGAGTATCATCGAGTATTACTACATGTGGAAGACCACAGACAGATATGTACAGCAGGTAAAAACGCCTCCTTCGCCCCTCAGTCTGTCGACAGAAACTGAATAACATTTTTAATGTTCATCTTGTTACTCTTTCACAATTGCCGTTCTTTTGGCTCAAGAATCACTTCACAGACGTGTTTTACACACAGTGTTTAAAGTTACTTCACCTCCAAACACACTGACTGTGTTCGCCTGACAAACAGTTGCTTTTTAATTTTCGTTCTTGTCTACCGGAGTTTTTCTCATCACATCCTCTGACTCAACAACCCCTTCGCTGTCTCCGCTCCAGAAACGATTAAAAGCAGCTGAGGCGGAGAGCAAGTTGAAGCAGGTCTACATCCCCAACTAGTGAGTGCTTCAGGGTCCGCCTCCAAAGCTGGGACACCGGTCATGTTTAGTCGCTCTGGACCTTTCATCGTCGGATGAGAAGTGAACCCGCAGCCTTCTGCACTGACCTCTCTGTCTCTCTCTCTCGCTCTCTCTCTTCTCCAGTAACAAGCCCAACCCCAACCAGTTGAACAACAAGCCAGCTCTGGTCAACGGGGCGGCCAGCGCCACGGCGCTGGGACCCCCAGGACCACCGGGACCACCGGGACCACCGGGACCACCCGGACCCCCGGGACCCCCGGCACCGACGCAGACCCCCAGCCTCGGCAGAGCCTGTGAAAGCTGCTACTGTGAGTCGAGTTTGTCCAGCTCACCTGGTTTTTAGAGTTCAGTCTCAGGGAGATTGTAGCATATTTTAGCCCTCTGTTTGCATCCTCCAGCTAAAACACAGGGTTTTATTCTTCCTGGCTGGGTCAGTCGACCTTTGTGACTTCACAAAGTTTGATTCCCAGAAGCGTCTTGCTCGAACAGACTCTTTGCTGGAAACTTCCGCGTGTTTCTTTAAGGGGACCAAAACCAGGAAGTCTCAGAGGGGGAGGAGCCCAATACTCTGATGGTGGCATTGTCAGTAATCTTGGAGAGGCTACAGGAACTACAGGGAGAAATTTTCATGTGTTCTCTATAAAAAAAGAAAAGAAAAATTACATTATTACAGTAACCCAGTAACAATGCTGGCGTGGAAAGAGGACGTTGTGGCGCGCAGCGCAACTTCTATTCGCAGTCAAAGCAAAAGTCAGTCACGGCTGTGTTCACTCAGACTTTTGTCTTTCTCCTCTCCAACCCTTGTGCGATGGCGTCGTGTTTTGCAGCCAGCAGCTCCTACCAGTGGTACTCCTGGGGGCCTCCCAACATGCAGTGTCGCCTGTGCGCTTTGTGCTGGACCTACTGGAAGAAGTACGGCGGGCTGAAGATGCCCACCAGGCTGGACGGAGAGAGGCCCGGCCCCAACCGCGGCAGCATGGTGCGCACACACTCACACACACGCAGATGCTTCACACTGGCAGTCTGACCACGTCTGTGAAGGTTCTCAGTTATCCAGGTCATCTTGGAGTAGAAGGGTTAATAATGTTGGGTCGACTGGACAGGACGTTTTGCCTCTCATCCAAAAGGTAAAACGTCTTCAAGATCGTAAGACCCGTTCCAGTTGCCCCAACTTAACCCTTCTACTTTCAGTCTGGCGTTTTTCTGCGGTTATTTTTCTGTGATGAAATAATAAATTTGACTTTGTTGTCTGAAGACTGTTTGAGAAAAGCCGAGGCGAAGCGTTCAAGACATTTTCTGTTGTCAGAATGTCATTTTAATCAGGAAATGGCAGTCTTTCACTGATTTTTGAGCATCTGGTAAAAACTGATTTTTTTTTAGGCAGAAACCTGAAAATGCCTTGAAAATAAGTCGGCCAATCACAGCCGTCGCAGCCTGCCTGCCATAATGGCATTCCTGCTCTGAGGTGGCGCACACCAGGGCAACGGCGCAGGGTCTGCAGTCGCGCTGCCGTCACTCCGGCCCCGCTTTCTTCGCAGAAAAGTTTGCGCCGTCGCCGCCGCCGTCTCAGAGAGGAGCCAAAGGGTTAACAACTCCACCTCCCCCTTCAGACAGAGAGGCAACTTGATGCGAGTCAGTTGCCATGGCAACTTAGTCTGCAGCCCTAACCTGATTGGCAGCGGGTTCTCATCAATAAGCTTGGACTCCCTCTCAGTCTCCTCGCACTCGCACAGCCAGCCACGACGACATTTGATTTTCTATGCATTACGCCTCGGTCCCGATCATGAGTCAGCATTACCTGAAGCGGAGAGAAAAAAAAATACAGATTTTTTTTTTTTATAGGGCTGATTCAGCAGTGGTTGGAAATAAAATTACATATGCACATTTTAGGGATGCGCGAATACCAGCATTGGGGTTAAGTGCTCTACTCGAACTTGTGAAATATGTGCCGGTACTACAACACAAGTGCCTGTTGTATGTGGCAATTTTGTTAAACGTCTGTTTGTACTGCAGTAAAACTTGTGACTGGAGGAATGTTGTTGAAATAATAGAGCCGCTGTGGGAAAAAAAAAACTAAATCGAAGTAATTCTATAATGTTTAATAGCGCTATTAAATACTCTGAAATGCAAGTACTCGTTCTGTAAAAGAGTGGTAACGGTGCATGCCTAGTACATTCACAGTCTGTGTCCCTCCACGCAGAGCCCTCACGGCTTGCCCCTGCGACACAGCGGCAGCCCCAAGTTCGCCGTGAAGACGCGCCAAGCCTTCTACCTGCAGGCCACCGGCCTGACGCGACTGGCGCGCCGTGTCTGCCAGGACATGATCAAGTCTCCGTATCTGGCCCGGCACCCCTACCTCCCCGTCAACACCGCCGCCGTCAAGGCAGAATGTAAGCGTTTGGTCGCCCGTCCGTCCGTCCGTCCGTCCGTCAGCCTGCCTGCCTGCCTGCCTTGGCTGTACAACAACGAAACGGTTTTCATTTAAAAGTGATGCCTGGTTCTTCCTGATTTCAGGTGTGCTGCGCTTGCCGGATGGCCCAAAGAAGCTCAAGCCGCTAAAACGTTCGATGCGTAAAAATATGGATTCCTTGGTTGAGTATCTAAGTAAGTCCTGCTCGCCGACCTGCTCTGTCAACACGTGGCTTCATTTGGGTTTTGGTCGTCTTGTGATGCCACTGGCATATGCTGAGGGATACTGACCTTTGAGAATTAAGTGTCTCTACGACATTGTATCATATTATTTTTTAAAAAAAGTGAGACTTTAATTTTTCAAATACTCCTGTTATTTATTATTTTTATTTTTTTTACTGGAATTTTGGAAGTGCCAGTGCTGAACTTTGTATTTGTCATTTAGCATGACTGTGGCCCCCATAGGATTTATTCATTTTTATTCTTCACTGATATAAATATATTTTCATATTTATTTTTTTTCCCGCCCACAGGAGCAAACCCCCGTCCCAGCAAACCTGGCAGCCTGTCCCCCGTCAAGCCTATTCCCATCTTCAGCAACAGCTCACCCACCATCCTGGGCAAGCGCATCTACGAACACAACGGTGTGGATCGTGAGTCGGGCTCTTAAACTCTTGTGAAGCAGAAGTTGAGACCACTCACGCAAACATGAACGCACATGCCAGTATTGATGTTTATGATGTATTTCGGTCGAGCAGGCCTGAGCTCAGCAGTACCAGCCGTTTGGCTTTTGCAGTAGTCAAACTAGCGCATCCATGCAGTTATTTATTTTTCTTACCTTATAAGCAGTCTTACCAAAAAAAACTCAATTATTCCGAATTTTACAAGCTTCCAGACGCATAATAAAAAAGCGTGGGGCAAACACGGTAAAGATCCACTGCAGAGGGGTTCAGAGTTTTTTTTTTTTTATGGGGCTCCTGTGTTTTTGGGTTACGTCCCACTTTCCCCTTCTCCCCTGTGGGGGGGGGGGGAGGGAGGGAGGGAGAGGGAGAGAGGGAGAGAGAGACCCTGCTTTAGCTCGGGGCTACAAGTCTATGTTGTGATGGTAACAGCCGAGAGGGGGCGGGGCAGTAAGAGGAAGAGGAGGGAGGGGAGAGAAGGGGTGGGGAACGAGGAGGAGGAGGGAGGTGAGGAGGGCTGAGTAAGTGTATCCCGAGGGAGCTCGTCTGCGCCGCTCTGTGAGCCCCCCCTCAGGCTCAGGCTGGGATAACGCACCGGGAGGAGGTCGAAGTTGGCAGGAAGCCAGTTTTGAGCTCCTTAAATGTATTTGTTTGCATTTACTCTCTTCCCATCGACACAGTCACCCCTCGTCTGGAACCGTTTCAAATTGGTAATCTGTGTTTCAGTTTTTTGCAGACTTATGCAAATATCCCTACCACTGTTTTCTGTTGATAATGTTTGTATTGCGTCCTGTTCTCTGCAGAACCACCACAGAAAAGCAGAAGTCCATCTCTGACTTCTTTTGTTTTGCCTTGAAAAATGTTTTTCTCACTCCTTGGATATTGTCCACCATACACCATGAGGATGAAAAACAAAACAAAAAAAAAACAGATTTGCTGGAGGAATCGCTACCTTATAACGCCACAAGAGGGCAGAGCACTTCATGGACTGTGAGCGCGTCTGCCTGGCACAAATCGTCTGTTGTCCTCTCGGTTTCCCCACAGTCGCCAAATCCAAACCCATGACCCAGTGGGACATCATGGTCAAACGTATGCACGATGCGAGTCGATTGTCGATGTCCCTGCAGGACAAGGTGCACGAGCTGGACTGAAGTCCGTTTGGGAAGGACCCCAGTGAGGTGAGACACCACTGAGGCTGAGATTGCTTTTGAAACTGACTGTGTGTAGACCAGGCGTGGCCAAACTATGGCCTGGGGGCCATATGCGGCCCGTTAGCCTTTTTAATGCGGCCCGCCGAACTTCAAGAAATTATATTGATAGTAAGTAAGTTATGAAATAGCTGTGTTTCATCCATTTTGTGTGGCTTCAAAGACACATTTTTTGTAATTTTGCTTTGGTTCATTTTCAATTGACATTAAAGCACATGTTTTCTACATATCCCAAGACATATTTTTTTCTCCTACGAGGTGGGTCACTGAAACACTCTCATCCATCTGCTCCTGCCCCTCTGTCAAACTTTAGAACCCATTGTGGCCCACCAATCAAAAAGGTTTGCCCACCGCTGGTGTGGGCGGTGTTTAATTCAGTCCATCAACCACAGATGCTGCTATCTGAGAGGTGTCTTCATTTCTCTTTTATGGCGTAACTATATGCGTTTTTTGCCTACAGAGGGGAGACGTGACATGGAAAAGTGTTTCCTGATGAACCTCAGCTGAAGGCTTGTCGAGGCTGGGAGGAGACGACAACACTGGCCACGTTTCATCAGCCAGTCGGCTTCCCTCACGCTGCCGAAGACCAATCGATGATCCAGCGGGTTGGCTGCTCTGTGGTCAATCAGACAGGATGAGCTCTGACTGTACAGGACTGTGTTATTTACTTACATTTCTCGTTATAACTGTAATTGTAATTATTGTTCTTGTTATTAAGTTTGTCTCTCTTTTTTGTACCAACTATAACACAGCATATTGTTTATTTTGATCAAACGATGGAACTTAAAAGTTTCATGAGAAATGCTTGCGGAGCCCTGTGGAAAAAAAGGTGGAAGGACTGTAAAATAAGCCACTTGCCTCTTCTATGTTCTTTGTATTTTTAACAAGTTAAATTCAACAAGAAGACGCACTTTTTTTTTTCTTTCCAGCGACATCTGTTCAATCTTCATTTTTTTTTTCTCTTTCTTGTTCGAGCAAATTTGAATGCTTTAGGGGGAAATCTTCTGTTTTGTGAGCCGCCCTGCACTTTTGGCCAGAGAGGTTTAACTTATTGAGAAAGACTTTGTTGTTTTTTCTACCTTTTTCACGAGTAATGCATCAATGCTTAGATAATGCAATTAAAGACGATGATTCATTTTCGCTGCTTCTTCTGGTGTCTGTGAGCAGATGTTTTTATGAAGCTGCAAGTTTTGTTTTCAACCTGATAGGATGTGAAAGCCTTCTAAGGTGAAGCGAAATACCCCCTAGTGGTGAGGTCGAGAAACGTGTCTGAGGAAAAATTAAAATCAGTCCACCACAGAACAAACATGTTTGATTACATGTTAATCATTTAAATCACCTAAAAAGCTATCCCTGAAATGGTATGAAATGGTTGAGAAATACTGACACAATTTGGTAATGATTGTTCTATAGTTTTGCCAAAAGTGTCTACCGGGGAAAATTGCGATTCAAATCGTTGTGTTCAACTTTTTTTTTTTTTCCTATTTCTTAAAAACTGCAAATATTATGGTTTGAACTATTTCAAAAACAAAAACAAAAAAAAACATCAGACATAGCTGGAAGGAGGAGAAATTGACCCGGGCCGACCTGTCTATTAATTGTCCGTTAGCTTGTTGGATTGTCTTATATGTAAAGTAAGAAAATGTGAACAAAGTCAAGAGGAATTGGAATGTATAGCCACCAGTCTAGTTGTTCTCAATCATTATCAAAAGACAAAACTCGAAGAAAACGTGACAAATACAGAAACAACAGCAGTGTTGGGAGATGAACGGAGGAGCGCTCATAGTTTAGCTAGCTTAGCTTTAGCCTACGGCGAACAAACGGTTAACCAAAGAGGACGCTGGAGGTACAATGAGCGTGACTGAGCATGTGCTGCCGCCTCTGTAGCCGCCGCTGCTGCTGCTGCAGTCAAGTAAAATGTGTCAGCTTTCAGTCGGTGAGCAGCACAGACATCGCGTAGGTGAGACGCAGCAGCCCGGCACGCCACCACCACCACCACCGCGACACCCGGGACGACATCCTCGTCAGCGACCTTACGTTACCGGCCGATAGATCCCAAGAGGAGCCGGAGACCGCGAAGATCAAGCTGAAGGTATATATATATAAAAAATAAAATAAAAAAAAATAACCAGACATGTATGTTGTACAAACACCGCACCGAGGATGATTCGTGTCCGGCTTCCCGGCGACAGCTAGCCAAATATGTGGGTTGTGTAGTGAGAGTGCCGCTCTCCGCGACTGCATTAAGTATATGGTATTTTTAAATAGAATTTTAAAGGGCGAAATAACCGGTTAGACCTCGTTTCTTGGGAAAATTCTGCCAAGAGCTCCTTTTCCGTTTGTTTTGTTTGTCTCGCCTATTTACCAGGCTCCGGGTTAATATGATTGCGAAATCATATTATGAGTCTTTACGTATTTTTATTTTATTTTATTATTATTAATTTTTTTTTAAAGCATTTTTGAAAAACAGGTCTGGCGCGTTTTCGGTGCCCAGCTGTGCACCTGTTCAGTCGTCATCCCGGGACGAAGCAGGATGTGTGATAACCTGTAGCAACGAACCGTGATGGTGCCCATGATTTGTTTATGCATATATCCCCCCTACCCCTAAAAGATTACAACAGTTATGGCAGCCCAAGAGATCCAGGAGTTTCGTTTCTTAAAATCTGTGGCCGTGAACACGGGGCCGTAGCGCGCTGTGGGAAGGAAGCGCGACACTGCAGCAGCGTCCCGGCCGACCGGCCGGCACCGCATCCGGGCCTGCGCACTGGCCCGGAGCTCTCAGGGACGCACAGGACGGGATGACTTTGCTCCTGTGCGGTGTAATTATTACAAGCGCGGTTTGTTTACACGGCCAATCCCCGAATTGCTTTCGTGATATTCACTATACATATATGTATAATGAATATCGTGAAAGCAATTCAAATATATTTGTATTTAAAAACAAAACGAAACAATGTTATTTATTCACTTAAACCCTTGGTCACATGTCTGCCCCCCCCCCCTCCCACACACACACACACACACACACCATTTGTTTGTTTCCAGTTAACCAATATTTTTTGGTGACAATCAGCCCCCATAGTGATTCCACAGTATTGATACTGTGGATTTGTTTTTAAACTGCTCATCCTTTAAGCAAAAAAAAAAAAAAAAAAAAAAAAAACAATCCCCAAAGACCCAGAACATGTGTAAATATACTTGACATGCCAGATGGAGTGCTTCTCCAGGACATTGGTCTTGTTTAGTACTACGCATGTGGTAAAGATCCTTTACAAAATAAGGGTGAGGGGTTGGTTGGGAAGCAGAGGCCCATTCACCTTTGAAGGTGATTGATGAACCATCTGTCCGTCGCGTTCAAAGAGGAGCAATCAACCTGTTTCTGAGGCAGTTTAGCAGCAGCTTGTAGCTTTCTCCTGGTGCCAGGGGTGACGCCTGCTGTGGACATGTTTTCTTTTCTTATCAGCATAGTTTTTTCCCCCGCTGACTTCTTTAAAGTTAAAATTCAATGACTTAAGTGTGTTGCTAATCTTTTTGGTGCTACTAATGGTTGGAGTCGCCAGGGTTTGAGCTTTCAAATGGCATCTTGCTGCGGTTGCGACTCAAAAGGAGCGTGATTGAAAGACGGGGGGAAAAAAAAAAAAAAAATAGAGCTTGGCATATTTCTGAATTGCACTGCAAGCTTGTCCAGGAAGTTTATGGTAAAGGGTCATTCCGGCTAGAGGTGGCATTCGATCGGTTCCACTCAGAACCTTGTTTTTTGGGGCTGGCGGCTGTCATCAATTATGCCTCGTCGGTGATTGATTATAAAGCTTCTTTTGTCTGACAACAGATTAACATGCGCCTGCATCCCACCGCTGGACTCATTACCGTTGCACGGCGCCATGTCGACCGTAAATCTCCTGATTTCTATGTGGCTGCTCCAAGATTTCTAATCTGTGGGGCCATGACCCACATGCAATTCAGGACAGAGGGCTTAGCCCCCCACATCTTTGACTCTCTCATGAAACTGCCCAAAGCTACAGAGCTGTGATGAAAAGCTTTCATGGAGAGGGTCCCCACCCCCTACTCTTTTGTTGTATACATGACGTGAAGGAAAAATTACACCTTAAGCTGCCACCCCGCGTCATCAGAACGGCATACTTGACGCATTAACGCTTCTTTTCTTGTTTTCGTACCTTCCCAGCCCCCCCAGTCCGAGTGAAGACGCCGGCCGATATTAAGTCGTCGGGTTCGCATATCACTAAAATGTTTCAAAGGTTTAATTACACCAACAACAAGCTGCTGGGGGTTTCAAGATGGATATGTGACTAGGATGGTTTTGTTTATCCCTGTGCTCTTGTCTCCTCGTTGAGGGCGAAAGGGGACACGTCTGTTGTTGCTTTTTCCAGCTAGTTTTAACTAGTTGCGACTTGCGGAGAGTCGGTTTTGAAATAATTTGTTGACATCAACAGTTACGCTCCGGCTCTCTCAGGGACAAAGAGCAAAGGACTTGATCTGGATAAACGATGCGTCCAAAGTGCTCCTTGCACTTTGGACATCCAGCGTCCCTCGTTTGGCTGATACAGCAAAGGTTTCCCCACTATAAAGTTATTTGAGCCTCTGGATGTTCCTCTAAAGGCTTTTAGTCGACCCCGGTGGCGTCTCGGCTGCTCCTGTTTTCAGTTCTTCGATCCTGACATTGTCCCCAGAGGAGATCTGGCTGGCCGGAGACGGCATCCAGGGCTGCTGATTGCTACAAATGAAATTCTTTGCGTGTGATTGAAGATTAAAGCGGAGGCTCAGACCGGCCTGCTGGATGTGGGAGGCGGTGACGGGAAGCATTTAGATTATGATACTCAATGTGTGACTGTTTGAAGGAAGGAGCCTTTGTCCTTGTTTTCAAATGATTTTTGAAGCCTTTTCATTTTTCTCTGGTTGTCTTTTCTTTTTTTCCTGCTTTGGCAGGCGTGACCATATTTGGAGAGCCAACGCCAGGTGACCAATCTCTGAGGATTAGCCTGCTTTCAGTCTTTGCTTTAATAACGACAAGATCTTTCTTTGCACCATTCATGGGCATCACGCTAGACTAGTCAAGTCCTCAGGAGCGCGCTCAGTGAAACGCCAAGGTTACTTTCCAGTGCAGGCGCACGTGTCAAAGCGAAAGCGGTCAAATCTTCCCCCGCCTTCCCTGCCGAAAAGCCAAAGAAGATTCTGATTATGCTGAAAGCCAGAAACAGAAATGCTCTTGTCCTCCAACAAAAGGTTCAGTTGATGTTTGCTGATGGGTTAGAGTTGTAAAGCGGTTGTTACATTATGGTGCTTGTCAGCAGTGACGAACTGAGTCTCCGTGGAGGCGAAGGAGGAGAAATGTGAAGCAGTCCGGAGTCGGACCCTCCCTGCTGTCTCCTGGATAATTGACCCACCTATTGATTTAGTTTCTCCTCCAACGTCCTTTCGCTCCAGCACAGGAATCCAATGCTGTCTGTCAGCCTTCCGTGTCACTTCCCTCCTGAGTCAACACTCACCTTTTTGTGTCAGTGTATTATCATCTCGGCTTCACACAGGGACCGGAAGGTGCCAAACGCAGATTTTGGCCTCGACGTTGGCATCCACCGTTTTCATCACCAAAATGCGCCGCTCGCTCGGGTCACCTTGCTCACTGATGGCTTTTCTACGCGCCGCAGCTTCCTGCTGCAGCAGCAGCAGCAGCCTTCCAAAAATCTGCGCTGGTAGTAGATCTGCTGTAAAGCCGGAGTCACGGGGGGGTCAGTGCACGAACCGGGATTATGAAGGGTCAGGGGGGGTGTTTTTTTTTTTTTTTTCTTCTTCTTCTAATGTAATCACTGTGTCAGAGTTCACAGCTGTCGGCCTGCGGTCGACTCAATCCCGTGCTGTTTTCTCTCTCCCCCGTCGTGCGCCCCCCCGTGCTTATCCTTGTTAATGATTTTCCAAAGGAGTGTCCCGTCACTGGTGAACCTGTCCGCTGAGTTTCAGCTGCCCACATCAGGGCTGTGTCCAGCTCTGCACTCTCAACTGTTTGCTCTGGCTGATTGACTCGACGGCGCTCCGCTTGCCCCTCAGTGTCCTCTGCTGTTTTGTACACGCTTAATAAGCAGACACTCTGCTGCCTGCCTGCTTCGTCCCAGCGGTAAACCAAACGTCTCAGAAATACATATATTTATATATGTATTAGGCCTGTCAGCGTTAACGCGTTAATCGCGATTAATTAAATACAATCCATTAAAATCAGATTTCAAACATGAGGCTGGGTTCACACCAGAAGCGGAATGGAATGGAGCCCGCTTCCTTTGGGTGTCCTTGTTAAACGATGGTGTCGTTCAGACCAGACACGAAGCGGCGCGCACCTCCACGGCTAGCTTGCGCTGGGCAGCGATCATTTCGACGTCTGGTCAATTTTATGCGCTAGTGATCCACGTCAAGTTGGACAGGAAGTCACTCAAAGAAGCACGAGAAAATCCGGTAAGTCTTCAAAATAAAAGCAATTTTAAAAATGAAATACTGCGATTGACAAATGCGATCATATTTGTGGACGAGTATCTAAACAGAGTGCGAGAAAGATGAAAACAAGCAAACAAACACACACTTGCGAGCAACAGAGTGGGCTGGGTAAGGGCCGTGGGTGGGGTTTTGGATGTCTAAACACAGAAACAAACAGGGAAAGAGCGAGAGAGAGAGAGAGAGGCAGAGAGGAGTTGTCAAGTCAAGATGGACGATGTAAAATTGATCTCGATGAGAAAAATAGCTCTGAATGGGAGTAAACAACAGCTGAGCAGAAGCGCTTGTCGACCGTCGTGGAGAAATGTGCGTCTGGTGTGAACAGGAGGGCTGTGATTTTCCTGGGCGCGCCGCTTAGTGGCGCTTCTGCATCCGGTGTGAACCCAGCGTAAGCCTAATTGTCCCTTTTACGAACCCGTAGTCGGTTCCTCTGGCCTGTTTCTTGGAAGAAATACTTTACATTATGGGGTAAAAACTGCCTTGAAATGCAAAATAATAGAATTTTACACATGCAATTCAAAACACGATTAATCGCAATTATTATTAGAAACTATGAAGATTCTGTGGTTAATCGCGATTAAAAAAATGTATTGTTTGACATCCCCTATATATATATATATATATATATATACAATTTGTGCATGTGTTGCACAGCCCTGCAAAAGTTGAAGCCCAAACACACACACACACACACACACCTTCAGACATCTGGCAGTAGCGTCCCAACACAACACAACATGTGAAAACAAACCAAAAGGACAGACAGAAAATAAATATATTTCTATATACAACTATAGAAATAGAAATAGCAGCTCTGCAATGTTTGCTTCTCTGTTCACCATTGCGCCACTGTGTCCTGTGTTGCGGGTTCAATTCAACGCAGCTGGAGTCGGCACAAACCCTCGCCAATCGATAGCCGGCAGGGGAGCCGGTGGGCTGGAGGGCCGATATGCAAGCACGTCTGCAACATCAACATCAGCAGCAGCCGCCGCAGCCGCTGCAGCAGCAGGATCAAACGGTGAACTGTGTGAACTGTGTCGTGTGGCGCTGAGGCAGCAGGTCAATAAATGGGCCTGAACACACATTAAAGCAGCGCTGAGAGCTGGCGGCTCGTTTGCTGTTGTTGTCGTTTCCGAGATGCGTGCCGTGCAGTTAAAACAAATCCAAGTCTGCATCTGGCGACTTTTATTGTGTTTCATAGTGAATCTCTCACGCCGTATGACTTTCGGGGCTACATTCTGTTTGTGCTCAGATACAGAAAGCAAAGGGGAGAACCCTCGAGTCAACGTGTTTAATGTATGTATAATGTTCAAACACAGTGGAAAACACATGAGAATCAGATCTTTCATGTTTTCCCAGCAGGCCCTTTGCCACTTGTCTTGATAAGCACTCTGGTCTTGGCGAGACTCCTTAATTGGACTGAACTTCATTTGACTGGATTGGGCTGGATTGGACTTGACTGGACTGGGTCCATTGTTAAAAGTCCAAAGAACTTCTCACTTCTTCTTACCTTCAACTTCATCAAAACGACCTGATTATCGCTGTGATTCGGCGGTCGATTCACTGGCTCTGATACAGGAAGTGTAACTATCAACACCACAAATCAGGAAATTAAACTAAACTAACATCACACTCACACACACACACCCACCCTCACAAAACACGTTACCAGTTCCACCAGCGAACAAAAAAAAAACACCTCTCTACTTTGGCTTTTGTTTGTAGCCATGACGGGTGATGAGCAGGAATGCTGAATGTAACAGTGCTAAATTTGGCCTATGTCTTTTTATTTTCATTAGCAGTCACATGGGGAGCAGTTGAGAGCCAAACAACTGGTTTCTGTGCCGTTAAAGAAAACATCCCGGGGGCCGGGTGGAGTAGTGTGTGGAGGAGGCTTCGACACAGTCGAGGTTTCAATAGGGAATATTTCAACATCTCAGGAAGCGTGTGTTTGGCAAGATAGTGGAGCACCGGCAGTTTAACAGTGGTTCATTTTTTTTATTTCCAAGGTCTCTCTGCGTGTTGATTGAACTTGTTAACGTGCTTTCGAAAAAGCCACCAAGGCCACTTTGCACCACCTGAGTGTCAGCGGTGAGATTCTCATCTGAGTTCCATCAAATCATTGACGCGAATCAGTGACTCGGTGAAACCCCAGCTCGCCGCGGATACGCGTTGATTCCACTACCCGATTTCACTCCGTCAGACGCCACCTCCAGACTCTCTGCCGCGTTCTCCGCTCGCCCCTCCACCCCCGAGCTGCTTTCAGCACGCCAGCGGAGCCGTGCCGTTTCCCAGGCAGGCAGTGAAAGGATGGAATGAGGGGTTTAAGGAGGTCAGTTGGTCCACTGCTGTGGCCCAGTTCCTCACATGAAACCCTTGTTCCTTGTTTGGGAGAAATGTGCTAATCCCCATGAGCCCACTCTGCAGCCCTGGCCGGCCTTTGAAGGGAAAAAAGAGCCCAATAAAAAAAAAAAAAAAGTCTTTTGTACTTCAAACAAGCTTTTGTCCGGGCCACCCCTCTCTCTCTCTGCGGGCTCACATTTTACAGCTGAGTTATGATCCATTGTATGGAGGTGTGCTGTTAGGACATGGTTTCCTCTAGAGACCTTGTATAGATGAAGATGTGCACTCGGATATGTGGTCTTTCAGCTAACCAGTATGGTGCCCGGTGCCCTCGGTGTGTGTGTGTGTGTGTGTGTGTGTGTGTGTGTGTGTGTGTGTGTGTGTGTGTGTGTGTGTGTGTGCTTGTGAGTTTTATTCTTCTTTTCTGTTTTTTTTTCTTTTACGAACCACACAGAGATGAATGTTGGCTCAGGGCACCTGACTCCTAAGCCAACAACATGCGTCAAGCCGCGGTATTTGGAATGAGGAAGCACGTGATGATGCAGGCGGTTGGATGGTAAAGCTTCGGCTCGCAGGAGAAACCTCGGCACCGGCTGAGCCGACAGCTCAGACCTGCTCTCATTACATTTCTGCTGTTCTGGGTGTTTTCATTGCAGTCTGGTCATTTCAGCCAGATAAAGGCAGCAGCAGCTTTCTGCATTTAGCTGCACCTAAATATCTTTAGGGTCAGTCCAATTTTTAATTTAATTTAATTTTTTAAACGCTGACATGAAAAAAAAGACCCGGAAACCTTCACCTAAAGGTTCAGCGTGTCAAATGTAGAGATTTTGAGAAGAAATAGTGACATCAAGTGGTCACATTTTAGATTGCAGCACTCTTTCACTCACAGTGCCACTCCCTATCTTGCCAGTGAACTATGGCGACCTTTGCACACAAACCTGGATACCTTCGTCCACCTTCTTCTTCCTCGGTTTAGTTGAGTGACGCGGGCATTCAATATGAAATGCGCTGGTAGCTTAACAGGGAGCAAGACCCTTGATCTATGTATATTCTTATGTATATAAGAACAGTTCGATGGGTAGAAAATTACTTTTATTGTACTGCAAGGATACACTTTTATGAATCTATTTAAAGGCAGTACATTAAGCTTTTACCATTAAAAAAAAATCATAAATCAGACAAAATTTTACAAACTGGACCTTTAATATGTCTAATTAAATGTAAAAGTGAGTGCAGCGCTATGCACATAGTAGGAACAGTGAGTGTAAAAAAACCAAACCAAAAGCAAACCCTCTTTTCCTCCCCTTCTCCCTGCCCCCTCCCAGACCTGAACCCTGGTCCGAGTGCAGGCCCGGCAGCTGGGTGGAGCCCGAGGCAGCGAGCATGGCGACCCCGGAGAGCCCCGAGGCTCCCGTCCCGCTGACCGCCCTGTCCCGCTGGTACCTCTACGCCATCCACGGCTACTTCTGCGAGGTCATGTTCACCGCCGCCTGGGAGTTCGTGGTCAACTGCAACTGGAAGTTCCCCGGCGTGACCAGCGTGTGGGCGCTCTTCATCTACGGCACCTGCATCCTGATCGTGGAGCGCATGTACCTGCGGCTGCGCGCCCGCTGCCCGGTGCTGCTGCGCTGCCTCATCTACACGCTGTGGACGTACCTGTGGGAGTTCGGCACGGGGCTGCTGCTGCGCCAGTTCGACGCCTGCCCCTGGGACTACACGCAGTTCCGCTACAACTTCATGGGACTGATCACGGCCGAGTACGCCGTGCCGTGGTTCTGCGCCTCCTTCATCGTGGAGCGCCTGGTCATCCGCAAGACGCTGCGGCTGCGCTTCCACGAGGGGCCCGAGGACGGCTGGTCGGCGAACAACCAGGATGCCCCTGCCGCCGCCGGCGGTGGCAGGGGAGGAGCCGCCAGGCGACGGGGGCGGAGCAGAGGGGCCAGGAGCGACGCCAACGGCTACCTGAAGGGGGAGTGAAGGGACGTGGCCCTGGGACACCGGGTCAGAACTGCACCACCGCCTTCTTCTTCAGCACCTCTCCATCTTCACTGCCGAGGGAGGCGGCGGACAGACAGGCAGACTGGGACTTCCCCGGCAACAGAATGACCAGTAAGCAAATCAAACTGGAGACTCAAAGGCTCAAATCGCCCACTGTGTTCTCCAACAGCGACTCTGTCCTGCATTTCATCCAGTGACGCTCTCCTATTGATTTTACCGTGGGGTTGATCATCAGGACATCAAGTGATCAAAAACCACGGGGCAAAAAAAAAATGCAACTATAAGTTTGTGTCAGATTTTTTTTTTTTTGCACAACTATAGAAACAAATTGCTGAGTAATATTTCAGTTTGTTTTTTTCAGGTATACATCTGTCCTCCGGCAAGCGGAGCCAGCGTAGAGATGGCGCTACGAAGCAGCTACGGCTTTAACTTATAATTCTTTTTAAATGCAATGATTGTTCCTTCAGTGTTATTCCAAGTACTGTATTGATGTAGCCACTAAAAGCTCCCTGAGAACAAACCTTTCTCTGTGAGACAGTGCCTACAGTGTACACGGTAGAGAATGTTTATTTCTGCAGTAAGTGGAAACTCATATTACCCAAAACGAAAACAAACAAACAAAATCAACAGAAAAAGATGCATGAAAAGA